>NW_010426173.1:676-23412 GCF_000710305.1 Buceros rhinoceros silvestris | reverse complement strand
TTAAATAAGTAAATAAATAAATAAATAAAACTAAATAAATCTAGGGTCATATATTGTAAAGAGAGCAAAATAAAGATATTTTCTAATTTGCATTACATGTATTTCTCTACATATTTCTTCAATGTATAACACAAACATAATTTCTTTTCGTGCTTTTCCACTTGAGCTGAAACCCCACCTAGCTCTTTAAATACTGCTTCTAATAAGGTTAGTTCAGGGGAGGAAGTTACCAGCTTGATCTGTCCAAATCCAACATGTCATCAGGAAGTGACTTAAAAAGCAGTAGATCATTGCCCATCTCTGAGGAATAAAAAAATATAAAATAAAAAAAATTTCAAGATTTTTTTCAAGAGAAAAGAAAAATGGAAGGTTGAATTAAATATATCAAAACTATATCTGGTAGGAAATTATATTTGACATTGCCACTGGTGTTATGATATTTGCTATTGATTGTAGTGGTTACATATCAGCTCTCACAAAAGCTCAGAAAAAAAATTTTTGGACTGAAGTCTAACATTTATCCTAAAAAAAATAAAAATAAAAAAATTACTGGTTTATTATGCATCATGATCCATCCATGCCAATAAGATGTGCATCTTGACATCTCATTGATCTCTCTGAAAAGAATTTCAGGAGGAAAAAATGTGGCACTTATAACAAATATTTGAATGGAATTAAGGGTTTCAATGCTGAATAAAAAGAAAGGAAAAGCAAACTGCCTATTACTAAGGCGATAGAAAGAACATTTCAAATTGTAACATTTTCCTTTAGCCTTTAAATACGATGGTTATCACTGAGGAATGAGGTATTTTTGCATTCAGCTCAGTGATTCACAAGACAGTTGTGAGGAAATACATAGTCTAGGAGCAGGTTTTTGTACAATCTGTTCATCTGTCTCTTTCATCTTCCTCCCTGTTCTCTGTTGTTTTGCAAGCAATATGTAACTTCTAGTCAGAGGTTTGAATCTATCCCACCAGTATTAAACTGAAAAGCACAGTTCATCCCTTAATTACCCCTTTAATCAAGACCATAGAAATGTTCCTTGAAGAAAAAGAAAGAAAATGATTTATTATCTAAAAAAGGAAATAGTTTTTGAAACTATTAGTGCCAGACTAGAAGTAAAATGCAGATAATTTATAGAGAGTAGGGAGATAGATACTTTTGGTTTTATCTTTCATTATTTTAGGTAGTATGGAAGGTTTAAAAAGGATTTAAAGAACCCAGTCCTTGAGTCACATTAAGAAGCTTAGTTTATACATTAAAGTTCTTTGTACCACTACCATGAAAAGTTACTTTTGTGAGAACTGGATTTGTAACACCTTTCATGGTATAATACCTACAGCAATCAGGAAAAAAAAAGCCACAAGAAGGTCCTTTCTGAAATCTCGTATTTTTCTTCCATTTGTAATCATCTGTGTCCCTGAGTTACATACTACTTTGAGGCTGGGATTCAGAGACAGAAGCCTAATTCTAGACTGGTGTACTTAAATAATCTGTTTGGAAAGACGGGAATCTTGTTATCGTTTCCAGATACACCTTGGAGTCACAGTGAGTCTTGCAAGGTACTCATGAAGTTATAGATTAGTATGGGTGAGAGATAGTCTGGAAAATACTGCTTCAAACTCATCAGATTGAAGCACACCCCATGGCCCGTGGCCCATGTCCCACCAGAAGACTAGGCTGCCATTGAGCGAGACCTGAACAGACTGGAGAGCTGGGCAGAGAGGAACCTAATCAAGTTCAACAAGGGCAAGTGCAGAGTCCTGCTCATAGGGAGGACTATCCCCATGCACCACTACAGGTTAGAGATTGACCTGTTGGAAAGCAGCTCTGTGGAGAAGGACCTGAGAGTCCGGGTGGAGAACAGGTTGACCATGAGCCAGCAGCATGCCCTTGTGGCCAGAAGGGCCACGAGTATCCTGGAGTGCATTAAGAATAGTGTGGCCAGCAGGTCAAGGGAAGTTCTCCTTCCCCTCTACTCTGCCCTACTAAGGCCATGTCTGGAGTATTGTGTCTAGTACTGGGCTTCCCAGTTCAAGAAAAACAGGAAACTACTGGAGAAAGCCCAGTGCAGGGCTACAAAGATGATTAGGGGAGTGAGGCATCTCTCTTCACAGGAGAGGCTGAGGGACCTGCATCTGTTCAGTCTGGAGAAGATTGAGATGAGATCTTACCAAGGCTTATAAAGATTTAAAAGGATCTCAAGAGGATGATGTCAAGAGGACGAGGTCAGACTCCTTTCAGTGATGCCCAGCAATAGGACAAGCAGCAACAGCCGCAAACCGGAACAGAGGAAGTTCCATCTGAGTAAAAGAAAAAAGTTTTTTACTTCGAGGGTGACAGAGCACTTGAACCAGCTGCACAGAGACATGGAGTCTCCTTCTCCGGAGATATTCAAAACCTACCTGGATGTGATCCTGTACATTCTGTTCTGGGTGAATCTCCTTTAGGAAGTAGGTTGGACTAGATGATCTCCAGAGGTCCCTTCCAACCCCTACCATTCTGTGGTTCTGTGATTCTATGATTACTGAGTTCAGATAAAAAGCTAGGGATTCTGAACATACAAAAAAGAAACAAGCAGAACTAAATCCTTTGGTAAATATGTAGCTATCTGTTGAACTGTTGATGCAGGATGTCTGTGAATGACTGTCCTGAAACTGGATATGTTACAAGTTAAAAAGCCTTCAGCTGAAGAAATTCTCTGCATAACTCCCATTATAACTGTTCACATACATGCTTTTACTCATGGCATGTACTCAGTCATGCGAAATTAGTGTATGTGCTGGTTTTGGCTGGGATAGAGTTAATTTTCTTCATAGTATCTAGTACAGGGCTATGTTTCAGGTTGTGCTGAAAACAGTGTTGATAAAGGAGAGATGGTTTTGTTATTGCTGAGCAGTTCTTACTCAGAGCCAAGATATTTTCTGTTTCTTTCACCACCCCATGAGTGAGTAGGCTGGGGGTGCACAAGAGGCTGGGTGGGGACACATCCACAACAGCTGGCCCCAAATGACCAAAGGAATATTCTATACCACATGACATCATGCTCAGCAATAAAAGCTGGGGGAAGAAAAAGTAAGTGGGAGATGTTCAGAGTTATGGCATTTTGTCTTCCCAATTCACCATTACTTGTAATGGAGCCCTGCTTTCCTGAAGATGGAGGAACAGCTGCCTGCCGATAGGAAGTAGTGAATTAATTCTTTGTTTTCCTTGACTTGTGGACGGCTTTTGCTTTACGTATTAAACTGTCTTTATCCCAACCCACTTTTGCTGGCAGGCAAACTCCTCCTTGCCCACTTCTCTCTCCCAGGATTGAGGATCTGGATGTGGAAGAACAGTTCAATGGAGAATATGGATGACAGAGGAGTCTCCAAGGTCAGAAAGACCCACTCCCTGTATCACAACCACCTCCACAAGGAAGAAAGTAAGTTGTAGGAAACTGCCTTCTGAGGGGAACAGAGGGTCCAATACACCAGGCAGGCTCTCCTCATAGGGAACTCTGTTGCCTCCCTGGGGCATGTGTTAAGGACATCACTAGGAAACTTCCTACACTGGTACTGCCCTCAGATTATGAACCATTCCTGATTTTCCATGTAACTGAAGAGGAAGCTGCAATCCATAGTCCGAGAGTGATCAAGAGAAATTCCAGGGCCTTGGAATGGTTAGTGAGAAAATCTGGGAACAAATTCACGAGTGTTAGAGGTAATTTGCGGTAGTGACTCTCTTACCTTGGTTAAATGTTCACAGGAGGAAGCCAGAGCAGAAAAGAAACCGCTTCAGTATTTTTGACCAAAGACAGCACCAGTGTAGAAATAAATGTCTTGTTAGCGCACAGGTTATTTTCCCCCCTCTCCTTCCACTGGCAGGCATTGACATTGGAAGAAACAAATGGATCCAGCCTATTAATACATTGCTCCAAGGCTGGTGTCGCTCCCACATTTTTCAGGTTTTTTGACAACGGGATGGTCTACATGCACCAGGCTTGCTGGTGTCAGGCGGGGTTGACCTTTCTCAAAGGGGAAAGAGGGTCTTTGTTCAGGAGCTTGCGGGGCTCATTGGCAGGGCTTTAAACTAGACTTGAAGGGGCTGGAAACACTGCAGAACAGCTGAAGTCTTACAGAGATAAGCCTAGGGGTGGAATTAAGGGGTGTTCTTCCAAGAAAGTGACATAGCTGACAGCCCAGCTGAAGTGCCTCTACACCAACACAAACAGCATGGGCAACAAAGAGGGAGAGCTGGAAGCTGCTGTGCTGCTAGAAAGCTACAACCTGATTGCCATTGCTGAAACTTGGTGGGATGAATCCCAGGACTGGAGTGTGACTATTGATGGCTACAGGCTTTAGAGACAGGCAACAGAAGAGATAGGTGAGGAAGGAGGGGCAGAAGTGTTGCCCTCTACATCAAGAAATGGATAGAGAGAGAAGAGCTGTCCCCAAATAAGAGCCACATCAGGTTGAAAGCTTATAGGTAAGAATTAGAGACCGAGGCAATAAAGCAAACCTTGTGGCTGGTGTCTACTAGAGGCTGTCTCATCAAGGAGAGCTTATTGAAGCCTTCTTACTCCAGCTACAGGAGGCATCGCACTCACAGGCTCTCTTCCTGCTAGGGGACTTCAACCACGCCGACAGCTGCTGCAAAAGTAGCAGGGCAAACTGTAGGCAATGCAGGAGATATCTGCATCAAGGTAACTTTTTTAGCTGGGTAATAGACAGCCCTACCAGAGGAGATGCGATACTGGACCTGATGATCACCAATGCAGCTGAGCTCATAGTTGATGTCAAGGTTAGAGGCAGGTTGGGGAACTACAGTCATCGTGCACTGGTGGAGTTCACAGACCTGAGAGAGAAAGGTCAGGCAAAGAGTAAAGCCAGGACCCCAAATTTTAGGAAAGGAAAATTCCAACTCTTCATGGAGTCAGTCAACAGGACTTTCTGGGAAATGTCCCTCAGGGACAAGAGAGGAGAACAGATCTGGCAGATCTTTAAGGGCGCTTTCCACAGAGTACGGAAGCTCTTGATCCCCAGGTGTAAGAAATCAGGCAAGGAAAGGAAGAGACCAGTATGGCTGAGACAAGACCTGATGGTCAAAGAAAAGGATAAGAAGGAACTGCACAGGGAGTGGAAACAGGAACAGATATCCTGGGAAGAATGTAGGGACACTGCCTAGTTGTGTAGGGATGAGGTCAGGCCAAGGAGTGGCTGGAGCTGAAATTGGCAAGGGATGGAAGGAATAATAAAAAGGGCTTCTACAGGTATGTAAACCAGAAAAGAAAGGCTAGAGAGAACATAGACCTTTTGAGAACGTGACTGACAGGCTGGTAACAACTGATGAGGAGAAGACTGAGGTGCTCAACAAGTTTTCTGCCTCAGTCTTTGTGGGAAAACAACTAAAATGGGGAGGTGAGGGAAACACTGTTCCCCAGATTTTAGCTCACACTTTGGCATGAAAAGCAGCCATGAAGTGGCTATGAAGCAGTTTGCTGATCCCAAGAATGGAATGCAGTTACCATGGCTAAGGCCTACTGCAGCCAAGTGCAACGTACCGTACCTCCGAATGAGGATAGGAGTGATTCAGATAATACATGGCAATTTCCTAGGCTAACTTCATTTTTTACTCCTATACTTGCAGAATTAGGCACCTACTTACTGCCTCAGTTCCACAGAAGGTGAGAAGGTATTCCTTTAGTTGGCCATTTGCCGCAGTTTTCCACTTTATAAAATCAGCGTTTCTCCTTCCCACACAATTCTGTAAGAATAAAATCTGCTAATTCCTAGGAGAGATGACTCAGTCATCAACCAGTGAGGACCTCAGGAATATTAGGTTAAATTTAATGAACTTCTGTCAAGTTTTATGGCCGTTTCTGATTTTTGTGCATATATATATGTATATATATGTACAGGTATATTCATATGTATAAATAAAATTACGGTGTATCTGTGTTTATGTCATATTTCTCATAAGAGAAAATATCCTTACTAAACAGACATTTGTCATGATAATATGCAAACCCTGTCAGAAGCAGGCCTGATAGGAAATTTAAACACCTGTTTTATAAGAAATTTATTGCTTGCTTTTAAATAGCCCAAAATAAACAAAACAATTACATTTCTATATTTTGCACTGAAAAATGCAGTTTAAAAGATAAGTTTTTCAAAGCAGTATCTTGTTTAGAGATTTCCTAGGGATTCTCTTGCTGCTTAGAACCCAGAATGGTGGGACCTGGTGACACACTGGGTGACCCGGCTGGTCAGCAAGACAGAGACAAATCACATAGCGGGCTGGTAGGAAAAATGTACTCTGAATCTTGTGAGGTTCGACCAGACTGCGTGCACAATGTTTGAAGGAGAGGGGGAGAAGAGAGCACAAGATCACTAGATCACAAGATACAGTTACATGACTGTGTATTCAATCTCTCCACCACATCTGTGGCGTATCCACCTCAAATGTGTTATGGTGCAATGTAACCAGCTTGGAGATGCTCAACATCCCACCTGCCAAGCACGCAAAAAGCTAAAAGATAGCATTAGCAGACTAGCCAATGCTAAATAACAAATAGTTTTCTAACAGAATTTTAGTAAAACGGACATTCAAAAGAAATAGAGCTGACAGTATTATCTATCAGAAAGAACCAGTTTCACTGACAACTTATCTCAGAGATAGAATATGTGACCCTGAACATTCAATATATTACATTCAAATAATTAAAGTCTAACATGGTAAGAAACAGGCATTATATAAATTCAAACATGACATTCAGCTATTTCACCGTATGAGTTAATTCTATTTTATAACTTCTTATCAGACTTTATAATTAAAAGCACCTTTATGTTTCACTTACAAAGGCAGAAGTTGTTTGGGTTTTGCTTTTTTTTCATAAACTTCAGGTAGCTTTCCTGTTAACAAGATATGGGTACTGCCAGATAAGAAAAAAAGATATAGAATATGAAAACAGCAATATCAAAATTTTAAAGAAAGAAGCTCATCCGAAGCAGACAGCACTTTTATTTTGCCTTGACTCCCTTTTGGCTTGTGGAGAAAAATATGGGAATTTATATAAAGCCACAAACACAGGATTTTTTTCATTTCTTCTAAACCTTTTGCAGTGGCAAGATGATGAAAGAACATGGATCAGAAGAATTCAAATTACAGAGGAGTAGAGTGTCACTTTCATTCTAGGTTTAAATAAGGTGTAGCATATACCTCCAATCCCTTAGGAACAATCTAAGTAATAGAATTGATCTGTTACTGCCTAGTTCCAGAAGATTACTCCACTTAAATGCCTGCTTATATCCATGTAGAGACGTACAATACTCTGTATTTTTCAACACTTCTCAATTTACTTCTTGAACATCTATACAGGAAAAGGAGTAATTTGCTTGGGTTTGATCCATCTTTCTGCAAAGAGTATTGACATGGGGATGTCTTACATTTCCTCTGTATTCCGCGCTGTTTATGTTGAGAATGGGGAAAGGGATAAAAATCCTGACTAGTTTATTCGTGGATGTTCATCCATACTAAAGTAGAAAATGAGCATGAGACAGAGAACTTAAACTCTGTATAATTTACTTCTATTTTCACTGATGATACATTTTGCAGAATCTTGCTTTCTGTCTAGTAGGGATTTCAGTCTTATAAATTGCTCTCAACTACACAGCAACATTCCACTATCAGTGCGTGGAATGGACTATATCCTTCTCTGCTTCTGACACAGATGAGAATTATGCTTCGTACTGTGTTTCATTTTAATGAAGTCTTCATGAATTCTTGGTTATTTCATTTTCAGTAGAGTATAATATCTTCTCTTGAATTTCATAAGGTTTTTTTAATAATTTATTAAGTATATGTATAAGTAGATATAGTTCTAGTGAGGCTTACTGAAGTTGCTAAGAATACTGGTCTTTTTCATTATGTCCTCTTTTTTTTTTTTTTCTTTTCACTTTTCTTCATTTCTTCCTTGCAGCCACGGGGCAATACTTTGTCATATGGAATTTCTTCTTCCATTTAATTTCTTCTTCATTCTGTCTTATTCTCTTACATGCTATAATTGCTTGATTTCAAGAATGAATCAATTTCACTATAGCATTTATTTTATCCATCATGAAAGACAGGCATATAGTACAGAAATAGGCTTGGACTACATATATAACACAGAGCATAATAATATCCTTGCCTTAAAATCTTATTTAATTATCCTAGAAGAAATAAAATATCAATTTAAGTTGATATTAACTATCAAGTTCTGTAAAAAAAATAGAAATGCCATCAAATAATCCATTTTCTAGTTCTGTAGAAACAATTTTCTGATTTTATATTTCAGCTATTAACACTGGAAGAACTTTTCTTGCCATTTGTGTTAAAAACAAGTTCAACCTTGAGTGATTTTTAACTGATACGAGGACACAACAATCCTTTTTACCTGTACAGAAACATTTTAAATAATTGCTCTAGCCCAAAAAATCTACATGGTTACCAGGACTGTCTTAAACCATAATAGCAATAGAATATTATTTATCAATGATAAATGATCTCTATAAATTGATATAAATGTATGAGAAAAAGATTTATTCACTTAGACAATGGGAATATGAGAATAAAGCATGCATGTGATTTCTGGAAAAACATGCTAAAAGAAAAGTCAACCACCATTCTGCCTGACTGACATTCTGCCTGACATAGGACATGGATATGCCCAGTCAAGTGAAAGTACGTCTCTTACATATATATACTGTGTTTATGTGTGAAAGTCACAGGCATTTTGCCTTTCTTGATTTCTTGAGGAATTAATGACTATTTGGCATTAATGGACATCATAGTCACATCGGATCATTATCTCTTTCCATCATTTATTATTCTTCAGGAAATGCACTGACTTGTGATCATTACTGCTTGATTGATGTAATATCTGACATTATTAAAAGCTCTTGTACATGCAGCTCTAAACCCACACAGAATTCTCCAAATCTCTTCTGTCTTCTGTGATTTACTCAATTATCAGAGTCCTGCTAGTCAGGATAATGAAGCAGTAGTTTTGCCATGGTCTGGGAATAGTTTAGCATCAGATTTCACAAATATTGCTGTTGTGAAAGCTACTGCATTTTACTTGTTGGGACAGTTATATTGTCTGTTTGTTAGGTGTGTTCAGCCTTCCTGTACTACTTAAGCATGTGACTAGGTTATTATCTGATCTGTAGCTGCAAATACAAAATCATTCATCAGTCAGAGATTCAAAACAGCTAAAATAGAAAGAATGTGAAACATTGCATTTAGTAATAAAAAACCTTATTTCATAAAAAACAAAAACAATTAGACATAATATGTCTTTCAGAACAATAGCAGCAATTAAATAGAATAGGAAAGGTTATGTATCACTTTGCAGCTTAACAAGAAAAATAAGAAGAGTAAAGTAAAATAAAATACTGAAATAGAATAAAATTAATTAATAAAAATGGAAAAATACTGGAATACTGTACAGAAATGCTGGTAGTACTACAAAAAATGTGTTGGATAAGATTGTGTTTATCTGTTTGCACATGTCATTATAGACATCCCTCATGGAAATAATTTACAAAGGTAAAAGAATCAATATATAGAAATAGAATATGATCCTATAAAAATCAGTCCAAAATTATGTCATTTATTAGAATAATGATTTCTTTTCTCTTATGGTTTTATTTGTCCCATAGAATTCTACAACCAGCATATAATTCCTATTAAAATCTAGAGGCTGGGTCAGACAAAGGGGTTTTAGTCCAGCAGAAGTCTTCCATAAAGACTGCGCTTTCATAAAGACTTTTTCTGTAAGAAGAAGT
Source organism: Buceros rhinoceros silvestris (assembly GCF_000710305.1). Taxonomy (NCBI): domain Eukaryota; kingdom Metazoa; phylum Chordata; class Aves; order Bucerotiformes; family Bucerotidae; genus Buceros; species Buceros rhinoceros. The sequence continues at coordinate 13,603 of NW_010426173.1, read as the reverse complement.
TCTTGTTGCTCCAACATTAACTTTCAGATTCTAAGTGTAGTCTTAGAATACTTCCTTTTTATTAGGTACTTCATTAGCAGCAAACTCGAGTCTTAAATCTGGATGTTGGTTGATAGCTGCTCTGTAACTGATGCAGAGGTGTTCACCTTCTTTTCTTCATTGGTACATCCATTCCTTCAGGTAAAAAAACCCTCAGAAATATCTTTGCCATCATTCCAGAGACTTTATATGAGCTGCATTATAAAATGTCTTAAAATTGATGCTGCTTGAAAGAGAAGGAAGTGATGAAGCTTGATCACCCGGGATTTTTACACAGTTTGTACTTTGGGCATAGCAAAAGAAATTTTGTTTTAGGAACAGTCCCACACCATCACAGTAATAGAAACTGAATCATTTCAATAGATACCTCATCTGTATCACTGAGTTATTTGATTCCAGCTTGTTCTTCTCCAATGACATGGAAGAAAAACTGTTTGTCTGGAAGTGTCAGCAAAGCTGCAAGTGCTGCAGCACCAACTGCAGCTGGAGCCAGCTGTGTACAATTTACACCTTCCAGTCCTTTTCTGCCTGGCTGCATCAGATTGACGGTAGAAGTGAGACACGGCCAGCTAGGACACCACCCAAAAAGAACTCATTTGGCCTACTTTCCTCCCAGAGAAGAAGTGGAGGTTGGAAAGGAAGCTTTTCCAGTTTTCTTCTCCATTTGTTCTGAGAATCAGAGGGGTTTTTTTGATTCTTCAGCAGAAGAATACGGCACTTCCCCTAACATATCTTCGTGGCTTGAGTTGTAATTCCAGTGTAAGGGATGATCTCAGAGGCTAGTGCTGAACACTAATTTCATATTATCTAAGGATCGCTGTTCTATTGTGTACCTCAACAAGTATCATTGCAGCTGTAATTCTGTGCTTTCTGGAGAAAGTCCAAAACACTCATTGCAAAATATTGTGTTGTACTGTTCGAAAACTTTGGGCAGTTAAGCATAAGTGGACATTTGAGTGAATTCTTTAAATAAGAATATATGCATGAACCACTTTTTGGCTTCTCACTAAGTTCCTGAAGAATTAGAAAGCTTGCTGTTCATGCTCATACCGACCTGGCATTCATACGATTTTGCAGCTTTTTCCTCTGCATACTTTAGTCTCTAGACTTAGCAAGTTTTGTGGCACTTCTGAGATAACCTTTACCCCTAGAGAAGAAAAATAAAATAATGAAGCATTTGTACAAGAGTCAGTGATAAAAATTTGTGTCTCCTTGTAAACATATATGTTTTTCTCCTCTTTAAGGTGCTCCTTTTTCTCCGCTGTATGTCCCCATATTCTTCTACTTTGTCCTGCTCAATCACCTGAAATTTATTATTGTCCCTGCTATTCCCCTTTTCACAGGCAAAACTCCTAGAGAACTGCTGAGCTATTTAATTTAGGACAACTTCATTCCACTGGCAGTGAAATATCACTACTGATATTTAATAAGGATAGAAGTGTACCTGGCAGTAACAACACATCACAAGAATACTAAATGCTTAATTAAGCTTTTTAAAGTTATAAAAATTAAGATAATAGTATAAGGATGGGCAACTTCATTAAACCTTTTCCTGTGATACTTTGAGTTATATGTTGAATCTATCAAAAAACTATCTATCAAGATCCTACAGAAACCATAAATTTTAAAAAACATTTATTGGGATAAGAATAATATGCATTTTAAAAAACAACAAAACTAAAACCTGAGCTACAATAGGAGTTATGAATTTTTGCTATGGAGTATACTTCAATGCAGCACAAAAAACCATGCAATTAATTTGAGACAGACATGTAGTTTGGAACAAAAATGGAGCAAAATGGCAAATTAGCTTTTAAAAATATGTCACATGTAGGGGTTATCTGCTAACCAATTAAAAATGGCTTCAAAACTCTAGCAAAAATATGCTAGGTTAATAGTGTAGTTTAAGCTAATAGCAGATTAATCAACTGTTACAGTTTTATAATAACTTTTCATCTTTAGATGTTGGACCACATGTTGTAATCATTTGCTTTACAGTGTGAGGATACATTACCTAAACTGTATTATGTGCAGAACCCCCTGAACAATTCTTAAGTAGTTGAATCAAATGACAATACATTAAATGCTAAAACAGGACCTACATGGCTGCTAGTCGTTATATTGTCTTATCTCTTGGATGAGTCTCTCTGGTGAATAGCCAAAACTTACTGTGCATACATGCAGTGAAATGTCACTATGCAAGGTATTTTGATTGAGTACTTTAAGATCTATTAAACTCTGGATATTGTACTTTCATGCTTCTCTAATTTTAAAGAGGTTCTTTTGATGAGCCTTCCCTTTCTTTTAGTATCACAGCATTTACAAACTCTATTTAATTCCCTATTCAGAAAGCTTTTCCACAAACAGTATTGAAAACTATTTTTTTTCTAAGACCAAGACAAGTTTGAGGTTTGAATGACTGTAACAGCATCCTCCTCTTTTTCATAATTTCTCTCACACTTTTGTTTGGGTTTTTTATATATGTGGGAACTGTATTGAGAAAAACCAAATCCAAGATTGCTCATAGGACAAAAGAACATAATGTATTTTTTCAAAAGCTTTATCAAAACCTGAACCATCTCTAGTTTCCCAACCTGATAAACTAGAGAAATTTATACTCTTTTGCCATATAGACTTTCTGTAGACAAGCTTATCAATCAAAACTTGAACAAGAACCTTAGTACCACTTCTGTGGCTGATACAGGCTCTTCCAACTTGTCCATCCTCCTCTGAGCATAGTTTTTGAATGCAAACAGGAAGAAATGAAGTATTGGAACTTATTCTCTCAGTTCTTCCTCAGACTTTGATCATTTCAAATTGAATTTTAAGATTTTAGATTTCCTCTGGGTGATACATTCCTTCCATCTCACAAAAGCCTCCATGATGGCCCTGTATCTTAATTTTAGTTTCCCTCCATCTTTTTCAAAACAAACAAACACACAAAACAGCAAAAGATCAAGCTAATTAAACTGTTGAGTTTCAACACTTGCAGAAATTTGTAAGGTCAACACTTTAAAAACAGCTCTTTAAAGTTATATGTTTGTTGTTCTTATTTATTTATTTATTTATTTGCGCCCACAACTTTCCAAGCACAATTATTCCTGGATGCAAACAAGTAGGCGGGAAGTTAGGAAGCTTGCTGGAACCTGTTTCAAACACTGGTACATTAATAACTTCTCCTTTCATAACAGTTGCTTTGCTACCAGTACTTAACTCATTACTCTGTAAAGCACTTCAAGGTACTTAGAATATGAGAGGTGCCCTACAAAAATAAACTACAATGTATTCTCTTCTGATCTTTTTTCTTGCTTTTATATTCTCTTTTAGCCTATTCACTTGATAATGATCTGTCTGAGAAGATCTTCACAATTTCAAAGCATTTTGGTTTTCGCACCACACTGCAAAAATGTCGACTGTCTGTGTAAGCTGTAACGTCATAAATCAGTAAGAAGTCATTGTGGGAGTGTATTAGAACTTTATATCAATTTTTTCTTTGGCTGATGCTTTATTTTATATCACATCAGATGTTTTAAAAATGCTTTCTGAGAGGGTAGAAAATTAATTCTTTGTACTTCAAATGCATACATCTTTATGATACTGATAGAAGGCAAGATGAACTGATGCTTCTGCCAAAACAAATATTTGAGTCATAAATGCTGCAGGTTTTGCTCTGTTGCTTTTCCTTGAAAGGAAGAAATGAATTTATCAAATATAAATTTTCTTCTATTATGTTTTACTTCAAGAAAATCTGGGGGTTTTCCCTTCTATGCAGATTCATTTTCAAAAGCTTTAATGCATACTTTTATCAAGTCTGTATATGATGATGGAAAGCAAAACATACTGAAAAAAAAAAGAATGGATTTTTGTATTAAAGTTCCAGAATATGAAAACTAGAATTGCCTTCATTTAAAGGTAAATAGTTTATGTTCTGCCTCCCAGTCTTCCAATTTATCCATGCTTATCAAACATAAATTATACACTCATAGTCAGCAAGAAGCTATTCAGCATTCTGTAGAACTGAAAAGTCTGTGTGAAATTCCGTTCTTTCCTGAAAAATAGCAGGTCAAGCTCAAGGATCGTTACTTCTTTTTGGTCTTAAACGTGTGTGTGTGTGTGTGTGTGTGTGTGTGTGTGTGTGTGTGTGTATTTATGTCTCCAAATATATTTATTTATATGTATCTCTCATATATTTTGTCACCTTCTTTCCCAGCAAGCTAAGCATTTTGGAAGATAAACTACTAATTTATGTATCAGTGTTTCCCTGAAGTAGGCAGGAAAAAGTAAAGTAGTTTCAAGAGGAGAATGTAGCAAAACAGTTTCTTCTTTCCACTCTCTCTGGACCTACCCTACCTCTTGTAAACTGCTCGTTGTTCCAGCAATAGGAGTTTGGGGATATGTATACTCAATGTTAGGATTAAATGTACAAGCATGCAGATGAGTTTATCATTTATGTTTTAATTCCTGACTGACTCACATTACAGTTACGTTGTTCATTGATGAGAGTAAAGCCTAGAGAATTTTAGCTCTACAGTAATTGCTAGTTTGTAAGTAAGTATTCTTGGAAGGTGGGTTTGTTTAACAGGTATGATTTTCTTAGAAGTAAAGAAAGAAACTATGCAAAGCTCCTTCTCTTCTTTCATCTTGGCTTCTCCAAATAAAGTTTTAAGCTCTGTTAGTAGAAGAATCAGCTTTTCCGTAGAGGAGGTTCAGGTCACACTCAGATCTGTATTTCCGTAACTGCAAAAGACATAACTTATTCACACTTTAATCCAGTGTAATTTGTATATACTATTCAGAATGTAATGTTCTTTGTATTCTGGAGATATTATTTAAGATTTAGCAGAGAAATTGATAAATTCTAATTATTTTGGTCAGTATTAAAGCATACTTATAACTTTGTTTCTTGAACTATAATAATTGTTTTAGTATATTTACACAATTAACATTCTTTCTGTCTTTTTTAATAGTGACCAAATAAATAGTTGGTGTAATTATGTTGAGACAGAGAAAAAAAAAATCACAAATTCTTCAAGCCAATGAATTAATTCTAATTTCTTTCAACCCTCACATCTCATTGTCCATATTCTGCCAGAGAATACAGAAAAATATTGAGCATGTTGCAAAAATCTGAAATGAAGCATTCTGAGAAATTGAAGTGTAAAAACTATCGCTTCATCAGCCCAAAATTTTATTAGTTAATAGAAGTGTGCAACCATTTTAGTTGGCCATGAAAGATCTTCATTTTTATTATGAAGAATACAAATGCTTAGGAATCTCATTTTAATCATTGAAAAGGTGTAACTGACATACCAATAACTGGAAAAACTTGAAGAGGGTATTTCATATTGCCGTTATTGTACAGGTTGAAAGTAATGAAGACATCAATCCTGCAAATGTGACCACGTTTCTCAATGCCACTGCCACCAGCATTAGCCTAAACTTATTACAACACTCACTGGTGTGCCAGTTACTCTTTTTTTCATCCTGAGGTTTTCCTTTTTATGGGAAATAAGCTATCTTCGGCAATCAAGATGAGGGTTATTTTATGTGATCAAAGCCACAGGATTATTCCACACTGTATAGTGATGAACAGTACTTTTTAATATGTCAAATATTTTCTTTGGAAATGAATACTACAGGTGGAATCCACACAAGAAACTTAAACATTCTGTTTCAGTGAATTCATTAGAAGGTGGGATGGTAGTGAGTATACTTTTAGCTAGGAGTTTTGTCTTGCCTATTAATTTTCAAGATAATAGTAGAGAAACACAGATATGCTCTAAAGCTTCACTCCAAATCAAATCACTCTAAATCAAAGCACCATTATTTTCTTTGCCTCAAAAGACTATAGCCTGAGAATAATGAGTGACTCTACAGATCCTCTATACCTGTCTCTAATTTGATGCTTCAAGGAACTGGAAAGAATTCAGATTCATGTATTAGGAGTTCAACAATCACAATCACAATCACAATCAGACCAACATTCCAATTGCAATAGGAGCTATAAAAGATGACTTTTGTTGAAAAATAAATCATAATTCAATAAAACTGCAAAAAATCGGTAGAAGAAAGTAAGACAAGCTAAAAGCAGTGAGATAATAAATTGTTTAGACTTCCAAAATTTAGAATTTGTCAGCTGAGGCTGAATGTGGAACTTTGAATCAGATCGCAATCCACTACCACACCACCTGAAAAAGTGGTATTTTCAGTTGTTACAGCTTGGATATTATTGTTCTTCCGCTGTGGCCAGCAAAGGTGATTATAGTCTACTGATTATAAATAACTTTGTTAAAATTACACCTGAAGGAACAAAAGAATAGTTGCTTGATTGTCAGATAAAATCATTAGTAAAATATCCAAAGGAATAAAAGAGAATAGAGTAATAATTCAGAAGCAATGTATCTTGATCTCTGTACATGGACTCCTTCCATCTAGACTTCCAATTGTTTCGTACAAGCCTGGAGAAAGGAGGTCAAACTTCTGTATATATTACTAATACAGTTCACCCAGCATTTTATCATATTCATATGCTTTTAGATCTTTCTCAGTGGATTTTTTTGAGTTACTATGTAGAAGCTTTATACTAGAGATTCAGTTAATCACTTTTATGCCTTGCATATGCAAAGGATCTTTTTCCTTGCATGCACAGAAAGTGGACAGAAATCCCATTAGGCATTAAAATCAAAGAAAACATCCATTTTATTTCTCAGGTAATTACCCTAAAGAAAATATCCAATCTGGTTAACTGATCTGAAGGCTCTCTTCTAGGTTAAATCATAGTACTGTCATGCAAATGGTTCTCTCATCTAGCAAAAAATTGAGCTGACATTGGAGGAAGAGTTCAAGAGAACTGATGTTGTTTCTAATTGTCATGTATCTAAATCACAGCATAGGAAAATCAATTATTATGATTGAAAAGTAAAGAGGTTTAAGCAAACCTACAAACTACGAAAAAGCACCATGTTACAAGAAAAACAAGTCTCTGTCTATGATCATCAGGTCTGATCAACAAAACATTGGATAGAGCAAAATACTGGCAATGAAATATACAGTTGTTAATCTTTGCACTAAAACAGTCCTCAAGAAACAGCTTAGGACACAGCTGAAATATGCTGCTGAGTGTTGATTTGCCCTTCCAACTAGCTGTGGTTTGAAAACCTGACTTAGCTCAGTGGTTTATCCGAAGACACTTCATTTTCAAAAGCATCCCAGTCTGAATAGGTGAACCATGTCTCAGAATTTTATTGTTATGTTCTCCTTCCCGACCATGTTTAGTGTTATCTCTAGTGTTATCTCTCTGGAATCATCTAGCTAGGTAGTATTAAAGACATAAATGTTATTCCAGATGGAAAGGGGAACTGATGGTAGGTTTAAAACACTCTTTTCATCTACAGAAAATGTACAAAGTCTTGTTTCTTCAGATATAAGATTATTGAAACATGAAGGATGTAACCTTTTGTTACAGTAACCTTTTCCTTACCATTCCATCTGCCCTTAGCTTTGCATCTGTGTTCCAAAAATCCAAAAACACGCCTGGACGCGATACTGTTCAACCGGTTTGAGGTGAACCTGTTTTAGCGGGGGGGTTGGAATAGCTGATCTTCTGAGGTCCCTTTGAACCCCCTACCTTTCTGCGATTCTGTGACGCTGTGTTATTAGAGTCTTTGTCAGAACCATGCTCCCTGTACTTTTTGATGTTGCAGCTTGTGGTTTTTTGCCACTTTGTCTCGTTTTCACTGCTCTTTCCTGCTTTGTTCACTTTGTTTAAATCTTAAAAAAAAAAAAATAACTAACAGGAGCTATTACTCAGCCCGCTTTTGTGTTTTGGGGAGGGAACTTATGCTTGGCATTGAATAAAAGAACACTAAGATTTCTAAAAAGTGTAACTGTTTCCTACAAATTCTTTAAAGAAACTGTGGTGTTTACACCTGCTAGGTTAAAAGACTTTTAAACTAACTCAGCAAATAAGGTGTTAGAATTGTTATTTTCCTTTCCACTTGGGTTTTGCTGCTTTAATTTTTTGAAAGAAAAATATTAAGCTACAATCTGTATATAGTCATTCCTATTTTTAAAAAAAAAAAACAAAAAGAAAAAACCCACAGAAGAAAATTTTTTACCATATTTGTTTATACAAGCCTATCATGAATAAAAGAGCATTTAATTTTTCATACTAAATAAAAAACACATATTTTTTGCTAATTGTAAGAACACAGATCACGAACCTCAGCTTTCTTTAATATATTTGATCATTTGATCATTAAATATACTTAATATATTTGATCATCAAACATCTGGTTTTTATCTGCATTAATCAGCTTGTATGATCAGATATGGAAATTAAGGGAAAATGTTTCCATATTAACCAATCTACACTAAAATTGCATAGAAGCCTTCTCATAAAGTTTTATATACAAAAAAACTAAAAGTGCAGTTCGCTCTCTAATTATTATAAAAGGCAACAAAAATTTCCATGTTCAGATTCTACTTGTCAGAAAATCATGTTATTTTTCTCTGGACTGTAATTCATTACAGATAAAAAACTAGTCTTCAAGTAGGTGATAATGAGATCCATTCATGATGCATTTGGATTTGGTTTTGGATTTTGAAAGGCTCCAGTCGACATGAAGTCCTCTTCAAGGGTCCAAATGCTACTAGCGTCACTAAACCACTTTCATTCTCATGTGTTTTATCCGTGAAAACCAAGACAATCTGCCTGCTTCCAACCGGATGAGTCTATGAGTCTATGATTCTTTCCGGACCAAAATATGGGCCACAGAGTCTGCCTTTGCTGAAGATCTTTTACAATCTTGAATTATATCACCCCTGTTAATTATAAAAAAGTGCCTGATATAATTCTTGTTCACATTAATACCATTAATTTGACAAGAACATTCCCATTATTTTTAATTATTTGATTTGAAATGGCTATAACCCTCTGTTAAAACTGAGACAGATTAAAAACAATTTCTTCCTGACAGTGCCTTAGCATTCATAAAACTCAAGGAATTCTTCCTGTAAGCTTCTACTGAGGAAATTAAATTTTAAAATAAAGTCAATGCCAAACATGATTACAAGAAGTATAGGTGAATATAAGTCTTACCATTTTTATCTAATTTATAACTGAGTATCCTCTAAAAGCTTTGTTCTGTCATGAATTATTTTTACAGCAAAGTTTCACTGTGGTTTTTGATGGTTTATGACCTTCTAAATACTGTGAAAGCATCATAAGAAATGTGTCGTATAAACACTTTGAAAATAACTGAAAAGGATTGCCTACTTTATCATTCAGCCCCTGAGGCAGATGGAAATTGTACAGACTGAAGAAAAAAGCTGAGAGTGTGGAAACAAACAAATCTCCATCTATCTACAGGAATGTAATTTTTCACAACCTTCATTACAAAACACTTCTGCATGGAATTCTGAAGGAAGGGCTCAGCACTGCCAAATATTTGTGTGGGGTTTTGCGACAAAGGAAAATGAGTTATTAATCTTAATGAAACACCTGATAACTTTTTGAATCAGAACAAAATGAAAAGCACCTGCCATTTTAAAAGCCCATATCAAAATCTACACGATTCAGACAATGAATTTACTCTTATGTGTCTGCTTGAGTGCCACATTAGAAGATTCAAGGCCATACACAGCTGGATAAAATACCAAAGATTTTTGTATTAACCAAGCCATAGGATGTGTCTACAGAAGGAGAAAATTCTGACATATTTGCCATTTGTTTGGATGGCAGCAGAACTGGGAGATGATGTTGCACAAGAAGCCCAGCCTTTCCATTTGGGTAAGCATTCAGAATCTACAACGCACAGGATAGTGTTCCATGGGTCAGATGAAGCAAGAGATAATTTACTTCTTACAAGTCTGTGCTCTATCTGAACCACAGGCTATACCTAAACAGATTAACTGATTTATAATAAATTATCCGATGGGCAGCAATAAAGGGGACAGAGCCAGACTTTTGTCAGTGGTACGCAGTGAAAGAAGAGGCAATGGGGACAAAGCTGAATGTAGGAAATTCCATCTAAACTTAAGAAAAAATAAGGTTTGTTTGTTTGGGTTTTTTCTATGGGATAATTGATCATTTAAACAGGTTGCCCAGAGAACTTGTGGTACCTCCTCGGAGGTATTAAAAATGCAATGGGATGCAGCCATGAGCAACCTGTTATAGATGAACGTCCTTTGAGCAGGGTATTCAACTAGATGGTCTTGAGAGGTGCCTTCCAGTTTTGACCATGATTCTGTGATCATACAGGCACAGTGACTTTGGCAGTATAACACATTAATTTTTTCTGCTGTCTTAAGCAGTTAAGGCTTATGTGAATACTTGACTCCATACCAAGTGTAGGAAGTCAAGCACAAAGTCATGCACCCAAGCCAAAGGCAGCTGAATGCCTGCAAGCTCATTGTTGATAAAATTCAGTGCTGGGCAATTTGGCAATCAGAACTACAACTGTAACTAGATCAATATGTGGTGATTGGTGTTACCTTGATGCCTGGAGTGGTGAGAAACGGGGTGGAGGCCCTAGTTGCATTCCTCCATTTTTCCGCCCAGGACGAAACGAGCTGTTACAGATATCCATGAAAATGTAAACTAACTGACTTTGTGTGATTAACATAAGTGATAAGCTTGCCTATAGTCCCACCCACACCTCTGGTACAATAAGAAAAAAGAAGTATAAATATTGCCCTGATGCTGCACCTGAAGGTGGTCAGCGAGATGCTTTGGAACCCAACTGAAAGGGCGGATCAATGATTTTGGCTTCTCTCCACCTCCAGACACCAGGATCGCCTTGTGGGTAAGATTCATAACCTCAGCCACGCTGAATGCTTTCATGTTCCCTGGGAGATAAACAATTTGTAATCGTGATCATATTTGTATCTACTGGGCTAAATGAGCATCCAACGCGCTTGTTTTACAAAGCGACCGGGCCTACAGCGGACAGACTGTTGTGCGTGCGGTGTCAGACATACAGTGGTGGATATTTCTTTGGCAATAGAGCTATAGCTACCCTGCAGTTCACCAACTTATCACCAGAAATCCAAAAGAATATGTATATGTTATGTGTAAATAAACCGTTATGATTCCTGCACCCAAGTTGCTTGTTTTACACAGCGACCGGACTTAACAGCAATTGGGCTGTCCACGTGTTCGGTTTCAGGCTTATAATACCGGATTCATTCCCTAATTGCAACACTGAGGAATGGGCTTTATTAATCAATATTACCAAGTAAATCAGTAAACACCAGAACTATGCTAGATCATGGCTTAATCACATAGAAATGGCATGTAGCTGTGTTTAATACCAAATAATTGGTTCACTATTTTGCTAAAATTTTCTGTTTCACTGAGGCCAGCCATTCCTCAGAAATACGGTATTTGAAAAAAGCATTTGCTTGGGAAGGCTAAAAAAAAGGGGAAAGCACAAAGAAAAAAAGAAGAAGGAGGATCAGACTTGCTAATATTTTAACAGGAAAAGAAATCAAATACAGAAACACACAGAAAGAGAGACAACATAGTGGTGTGTGGAGAAGATGACCAACAGGAACGGTCTGGTTTGACATGATTTTTGCATGAAAAAGTGTTCTCACAAAAGCAGAAAGTTTTGTCTCAACATGCAAAATTCTTACCCACCAAGCTAAAACAGATGTTTGAGTCTCTTTTTTGTTATACATCAGTTTTTTATAAAATTCCAGAAGATACATTTGAATTCCAGTACAGAATTAAAGAAATCTCAGCACTGCAGCATATGTAATCTTGCCAGTTTATTAACTTTCTATTTGCCAGTAATTAATATTTGAAAGAAAGTAAAAATAAGTTTAAAAAAGAATTGTAATACTTCTATGCGATCTTTATTTATAAATTGCATGTAAAGATTTGGGCCAACACCTCTGAGCATTAATATGAGCAAGTAAAGACATGATTCCTCGGTCAGAACAGTATGCAAAAAGCAGTCTGAGGACATATATGCCTATTTACATAATCAGATACGAGGTAAACTGAGATAACCATTCTGTAATTATATATACAGGAGAAATGTTTGCTGCAGAAAGGCAAAAAACCTGTGTTGTGTATCCAATACAGAGGCTGTTGTGATAATAACCTAATGGAATAATAGCTATAATGTCAGGCTCTTACCTATCTTGTCAGTAGGTATCAAAGTGACTTACAAGAAGGCGGAGTTATTTTCCCTTTTCATTCAATAATCTACCACTCATGCTAAGAGAAATATGTGAAATAATCTCTGAACCTGAACCAGATACAGGTAAGTGTGGACAAATGACCAGTGTTAAGATTGTTTTCAAATACCAGCTGGTGCAGCTTGATGAGGTTTGCTGGACTACATGGACCTATTAGGTTTCCACCACCTACTCCTACGCACAAGGCAGGATGTGCTGCTCAGGGGGATGCTCTGTATTTTAGAGTTGCCTTGTCTCTTGCAGTCTGTTCCTATTACTGACCACTGTTTAAAGCAGAATTGCTGATCTGATCCAGCACAGATGTTGTTATGTTATGTTGAAAAGAAATGAGATTACCCGTCCTCTTGGGTTTATTTCCAGCTTCTTGCAATCAGACTTCTGAGGCAGTTTACCACAGGGCTTGCAGCCAACGTTCTGGAGGTAGCAGGCTGTAACATCTACTCTGTTTATACAAGCAAACCTTGTTTAGCCTACTCTTCACAAAATGAGTTCTAAATTTTAACAAAGTTGAGAAGACAGTGTATGCTATCTAATTAGGAGAGCATTTTTTTTAATTATTCATTCCTGCCAACTCTGTTTTGTTCCTTCAATTACAAAATTCCTCCCTCCTGGGAGAGGAGAGGAGAAGAGAACTGGGGAAGTGGAATTCCCCTCAGTTAGACAGGTACTTTCAAGAATTCC
>NW_010426173.1:0-574 GCF_000710305.1 Buceros rhinoceros silvestris | reverse complement strand
AAAAAAAAAAAAAAAAAAAAAAAATTACTTGCTTTTGAGGTGAGCTTTTGAGCTGAGCAAATGCCAGATGTAAATCTATGCATTTTGCCTACTACATGACTGATTAATGAAACACGTTCTTATGTTTTATTAAAGTAATCAAGCAGAACCCTGAAACTGAACTTCTGCATTTCAACAGATCATAACAAACAGTCTTTGAACTCAGGAGAAACAAGTAACATTAGTGGTGTTGTATCCATACCCATGATGGTCTGGAGATATAAGCAAGGCATGGTTTGGAGGGAAAGGTAATCCTGGAGAAGATGAACTATTATAGTTGGAGAAAAATAAAACCAGCTCGCTCTCCCACAAAAATTCCATTAGCCATTATTTGGAATATATTACTGAACGTTCAACTGGCATGGAAAGACAGGATTTTTGGAATTTCAGCATTTCTAAATTAGATGTTCTATTATGAGACTTCCTGTTGAAAGAAGGATGAAGATGTGTCTATGCAGAAAGATTACAATCTGACATAAAATTAAAGCCCATGTTATTCTATTGTAACCTTGGAAAAACTTTGCACAATTTATAA
>NW_010426172.1:11505-15676 GCF_000710305.1 Buceros rhinoceros silvestris | reverse complement strand
GGAATGAAGAAGCCAGAAGCAGCTTCTTTGCTTGCAGTTCCAACCCCCTTCTCAGCTCACCACAGTTTAATAAATAACTTGTTTCATAGTAGAAAACTGGGAAAAGGTAAGCGGGGTTCTCTGTATCTTGGACTCCTTGTTGTTGTATTTGTGGTGAACTGTGACATTTTTAGTAATTCCCTTTAATTTATCACATCAGTCTGCCTTTACCTCCTTTGTCGTTATCTGACATTTGGGAAATTCCCGGAACCACACGACCTAGGTTAGCATTAAGATGCTCACCTTATTGCAAACCTAGGAAATGATTTCTCAAAAAATTAAGGGAGTTAATTAAACATCCAAAGTTTGCTGGTAGGTAAATCATGACATTTTTCTTAGTCGTTTTTATTTTGGGCCCATCTTAAAGAGGAGAATAGTGGTCAGGAACCAATTAATCTACTTAGCCTCAACGACAGACAGCAATCAGATTCAACTAATTTCAGTGAGTAATATAACCAGGCAGCTCGTTTATTTGCCATCTGGGAGCAATTTTTCACACTGAACAATATAATTTCCTCTATGATAGTCAATATATATAGGGATATTGAATGTCAGACCCCTGAGCGCATCACGCTGCTCCTGGGGATTTGTCTGCCTGGGCTCAGGGCCAACTTAGATAATGGTGCAGGTGCCTGGCCTTGAAGAGGGCTCTTGGTGAATGCTCTGCTGAAAGGCCTTAGTGGAGGCTCCCCTTGAACAGGACTGCTAAGATGCCACAGAGAGTAATCCACCTCCTTGCCCAGCAGCTGGTTTGAAGCTGAAGCTTGCACCCCAAGGTGCTGCCAGAGACACACCACAGTGGTGTTCTGGCCATGCCTGCACCTTGAAAAGTACCTGCTGATCCAGATCGAGACTCTGACCTATGGGCTGACCTCCAGGCTTGACCCCAGACCTACATCACGCTAGGGATTTGCCTGGCGTTTGCTGGACTGTTGACTAAGTGGTTACCACCAGCATTCTCCTCAGTTCATGTGCAGTGGTGGCCTGCTGTCCTGCTGTCTCTGGAGATGTCCTTACATTCCTGGATCCTAAGGAGCAGAGAGGTGGCACTGAAGGCTCAGTAAAAGACAACAAATCCAGAACCAAGGGAAATAAGCAGCTTACAAACACCTGCATTGTACAGGATTGCACAAAGTTGAAACAACAGGGAGAACCAATGATTGCTTTGATGCCAAAGTCTGGTAAGTAAACGAGACAGGAGCATCTGTTCTGAAAATGATGGGTGCTATGGTTTTCTTTTCAAGTGTGCCCAAAGGCACTACATTCCTTCCTCCCAACCAAGCCAAAAGACATTGTGCAAACTTTGCCAGTCATGAAGCACATAATCAGGCGATATATATTGGGAATTGACCCTGATTTATAGCACAATGTCAAAAACATGTGGATATAATCTATGTTGCATCTCCTTATAATGGTTGGCATTTCATTTTTAATGCCATTTTGTTTCAAGATGCCAAGCTTAGTTCATTTAACAAGCCACAGGTTTTAATGAAAAGAATATTTGATTATCTCCAATAAGAATTATAATAATTAAAATTATTTCAAGTACATTATCAATAGAGGCTCCAGGTTAAATGAATTCAGGTCAGCTTCTAACACAGTTACACACATCAGAGGTGCTCTGTCTTTTTTCTACCAAAATATTTTACAAAGTGGCTATGCCTTGTTCCGGTAATGCTTCTTGAATGCTTCAACTTACGGCTACTTTATTTTTTCTCTGTATTTATAGAGAAGAATCTATTCTTCCTGATCAAAGATGGTTTATAAAACAGAAGTGTAAAACAGAAGGAGTAATCCTCCATGTACTTGGTAAATTCTTACTTAGCTTCTAAAGCAGATGTGCATTGTACTTTATACATTCAAAGTAAAATGCAGAACCATTTTTGGTAAGTGATATCTTACTCTGCAAATTAGATGAACCCAGTGAGAAAACTCATACGGTAAAATGACACCCCTTGTGAAACAGATGAATCAGAGAATCTGATCATTATTATATAAAAAAAAGAGGTTGAGGCTAAAAAAAAGGTTAACTCTCAGGAACACCAAAGATAATGATGAGGACAAAAGTAAAGATAATGATGCAACAAAGCAGGGTACACTAATCTGATTATGAAGTCTGAAGTTAGACATATAGAAAAAGATCAGAGTATAATGCAAGAAATCTGAATGTCCATGAAGACTAAATATGAGCCAATGAACAGTGGGTTAATAGCACAAGGTGCAGTGGCATGTAGACAGAGACAGCTTTGAGAATTTATTTGTAAACTGAGAGTTTATTCTTGGAAACTGCAGATTAATTTTGGTGAAGAGTATGACACACAGGAAATACATCCACCGATGTGAAGAGACTGAAAAATGCAACTTTAAATCTAGGGTGTACCTGTTCCTACAGAGAGAGAGAGAGAGAAGCTCAGACAGTATAGTCCTGTAGAGGTCCGATCAGGTAGAGTGTAGGTTTCTGTTTACCTTTGTTCATGGGCATGAATTCAGGTGATCTAAACTCAGGGAAGATAAACCAGACTGTTCTAGAGGATGGAAAGCACATTTTACTGGCTGAGACTGAGAAGCGTGTCTTTCTTAGACAAGCAGAAAGAAAGCTCAGTGGGGGTGTCATTGATGCCTATAAATATCTCAAGCAGAGAAAGAACAAGAGAGATACAGATCTATTTATGCTAAAGAGCCGCTTTGGCATAAGTATGAATGGACCATGAATACATTTACTGCAGATTAGATTATTTCCAAACAGCACAGTGAAGTGCCAAACACGTTGTTTGGAGGCTTGAGGGAGAACACCATCAAGTATTTTCAACCTCTCAGTTCTAGAAAAAGGTTAATTGATACCTAACAGGAGATGAACCTGCTGAAGCTGATGACTGAAGAGTTCACTGAGTCTTTTGGTACCTGGAGTGGCATGGAGGAGGTTACAAAGATTAGCAAAAAAACCCTGAGATACACTAGGAAGAAGTTGTTGAACACTAGACTAAAATTGTCTTCCTAATTCATTGTTTACATTACATCCTTCTGAAATGCTGGAACATTTACAGTTGACAGAATTATTTACTGTCTTGCACAAACAATATATATATATACATTTCTACTGTAAAAAAAGATAAAAGCTATTGTAATCTTTTAAAATGCTGCAACAGAAACATTTATTGTAACATAATCCTTTCATAGAGCCATGCTTGATCTGAATCTCATTCTGTATTTACAATTTAAAATGGATACAAAATGGATTAGGGCAGAAAGGCAAGGTAATTTTATTTTGAGATTCCAGATTTTCCAAGAGCAATACACAATGGTGTGGAGGGAAGCGAATGCTCTGTCACTCAAAGTGTTTCTCAGATTGGTGGAGCTTATTGAAAACAAGCCTTTTTTTCCCAATGGAAGGAATGGGATCGGTTTGGCCTCTGTCATGTAACGTATGATTCTGTGATTCTTTGATTCTGTGATTCTGTATGATGGGGATGTTCATCCAGTTTCTTGATAACCTTCCAGTTCCTTCTTTGGCCCACTGAAACTCAGGGTGGATCTCACCACTGCAAGTGGTAAATATTTCCCTAAGTGCCGCTCTTTCAGGCACCTTCTCCGTTAGTTTGCCAGTACCAAAAATCGCACTGAGCTGTAGAAAATCAGACTTTTATAATGCTCATTCTACGTTCACTTCTTCAGAGCCTGATGTAACATTTTGTTTGTCCCCTTGCCTCTCTGCACGGCATTTAGAGTGAGAAAACTCTGCAACTGCAGTGCTCTCAGAAAGTTGGAGCTCAAGCAGGGCTCATGGAGCAGTAACTGACCAGGTCCTGTGGCAGCTACAGTTTGGATTTCCTGAGGATGGGTTTTAAGGAGGGTGGCTTCCTATCCTGGTCCTCGGCAAGGGATAGGAGAACTTCTCCGAAAAAATCTAGATGCTCAGTGCCTTGTTGCACATCCTGCACTGCTAAAGCTCTGTTCCCTGTTTTTCTCTAAGCTGCTGGTCTAAGATCACTCGATATCCAGTAACCACGTCACATATCTCAAGAAGTGAGCCAGTGATTCTCCATACATTTCTCTGAGCTGCTGCTGTCTTGCACATGGTACAACATTTCACACCTCCTAAAAGGCTGGCAACTATAATTCTTCGTTCCTGCTG
>NW_010426172.1:9912-11444 GCF_000710305.1 Buceros rhinoceros silvestris | reverse complement strand
TAATTCGTCGTCCCTGCTGAGTATGGGTCCAGGTGTGTCCCCCGCATAGATAAGGAATAGCAGACTCTAGTATCCCATGGGGAAGAGCTTTCCCATCCTCTCTGTGTGCTACCTTCTGTTAAATTGTTGTCAGTTGTTGAACAGGCCAGTAAGGAAGGCTGACCTTGATCACTCACTTCAGGCTCAGACAGTACTTTTTGGCCTTGCCATCTATCTTCATACTATATGAGAAACTCTTTGGAAACACCAGCTATCCTGCAAGACCTTATGCAGCCTTTGGCAAGGCCATTCCAGACCCCATGTCGTACCCTGGTGTGTCTTTAGTTCATATGCTTTTTTAATCCCACGTGCCTTCCTCTATAAGTGAACTGCTTCCCACAGTGCCTCTGCATCCACACCGACCCTGCTCTGCAGCACACTGATACAAGCTGTCACTCACAGGCTTAGGAGACAGTAACAGAACAGCAAATCCACTGCAACATCACAGTGACACTGCATCACATTACACCCATGTGAGGCCATGCCATTTTTCAGAAATGGGATGATCAAAAGCACACAATTTACCCTGGCTTTGATGGTGCAGTTTGTGATGGTCCCAAGCACACTAGGAATATTCAGTCTCAGCCTCTTTTCCCTCTGGGTGTATAGCAAGTGCCTCTTGCAGACATAGCAAGTGCCTCTTGCAGGCACTGAAAGCCGTATCAGCTTCAAGCTGGTACAAGTTCTGCTGTGCTTTAGATTGCACTTTCTCTCAATAAAATTTACATTTATTTCTGTTCTACCTGTTTATTAACGAATTTGATGAGGTTTTTTTGTTGGTTTTTTTGGTTTGGGTTTTTTTTTTTTTTTATCTGGGAGACTGAAAGGTTCATGAGTATGAGAATTACCAACTCTCCCAGTCCCGGTATCCTGATTACACAGATAATGGTTTATTACTGGGACTAGTTACCTCTAAAACAAACCCATGGCATCGTCCTGGTGAGTGACGGCTACCAAAAAGCAGCAATGACAAGAATGCATCAGATTTGTATCCTATCATTCCAGGTACCTCTTCAAAACCCTCTCTTTAGCGCACCTCCAAAAACCTCCTCATACCTGCATTCCTGTTTTCATGCTATGCTCCAGTGTGCAACACAACCTCAATTTCATGATATATATCATTAGTTATGTATGATAGCCATAAATGCAGCTCTCAAATTATTACGGACACTTGAAATTTTAAAAATTCACCAAAAAAAAAGATTCTGTTGTATGAACACAGAGCACAACAGAAGAACCAAGAAGGCCAAACCTTTGTAGTGTGGAAGCTGTCAGTTTAATACAGAGGGGACTATCGTCACATTTCTTTTTGACAATACGGCCACCCTGCACCGGGGTTAAATTGTACCCTGGAGAAGTCTCTTTCAGTTCTGTAGTCTTAGCCCGTGTTCACATCATTTGCATTTACAAACTACCACAGCTTTAATACCTGCACCAGCCAGCCTTTTCTAGAGGTCTTTTCTACCCTTACTAACTCTCCGCTCCAGACTCCA
>NW_010426172.1:0-9840 GCF_000710305.1 Buceros rhinoceros silvestris | reverse complement strand
TACATTTTTCACCATGTCTCATCCTTTCTCTATTGCCATAAGAATGCTGTAACAGCCTGATTGAACTGATTGGGCAAATTTCTCAGCCCTGCCTCATCAGTGACATATTTTTTAATTTTAATATATATTTATTTATGCTGTCTTGGACTTTGATCAGAACCCACTGCAAACTGACTCAAGCAGCTTCTCCCTCCACCTGCATATCCCAAGACTTACCTTTAACTACACTCATATTCTAACCATTTCCCAACTGTTTCCACTCTTCCCTGGCTCCTTCTGCCAAGTGGCCAGGTACCAGTGCCATATCCCATATTCTCACTCTATTTCCTTCCTAGTGTACAGCTTGGGAGTCTTCTCTTCTGTGAAAGCCTGCCTTACCTTATAGGATTGGCATCTTTTTTTCCAAGGATGGTACCTAAGATATGGTACTTGGGAAATTATTTGACTGATCCCAGGTGACATTGTATCAACAGAACCAGCCCATATTAACTGTGAAAACTGTTTTTTCTATTCAGTGCAAATAAACTCCAAGGCTGCAGATAAACAGGCCAATGAAAAGAGCAAACCCTAAAAAACAGGGCATGTCTAAAAGCACTTTGCCATTTGAAAGCATAAATGAATGTACAAAGCATGTGTATCTAAAGAAAAGCTACCCTCTGGAGCCGGCATATCTAATGAAAAAAACATTATGTAATGAATAAGCAGAGGCTTATATTTGTACTAAGAACATTGTGCATTACTTAGAATCAATGGCTTTAAAACATTTTTTTCGTAGACCCGTTGTTTACTGAAGACAGCTTCAGTTAGGCCATGCGCTGTCACAGACCAGTGGCATTTCAAACGTCTTTATTTACCAGATTCACCAGGAATCCCTCAGTGCCCCTTCAGATGACATCCACAGATTAAATACCAGATGCAACAGGTTATTTAAAGAAAGGTGAGGAACAGGAACACATTATTCTCTGAGAAACAGAGTTTCTTCTAGTGTCCAAGAGCCATTTATATGGCAGTACTGGTGTAATGCCTTCCAGGTACAGAGAGGAGGTGTGCCTCGGATTGTGGTGAGGAAAGAGGAACCATAGGAGCTCTACTCCAGCTGATGCACCAGCACCCTTCTGCAACTACCTGCCAGGTTTGCATCCTAGCAGGGTGAGGTTTAGCATCATGCCCTGGATGAACATCATTCTGCTGCCTGCTGTTGGTATTTGCTGGTTTAGCATCGGGTGTCTAGCAAATAGCAAGATGAGGCATTCACACATGTGCCTGTAGTTTGAGTAACTCCTTTGGTGTACCCTTAATTCGAAAACCTGGAGGTCTTCCTCTTCCCACTGCTGCTCCTCACTGATAACGATGCTTTCCCCAGTCCAGATTGGGCTAAGCATTGCCAAGGGCCGTATAGCAGCTTTGCTGCTGCAGCCCTTCTGTAAAATCTTAACTGCATCAGCATTGCCCACCCAAGATGCTAATTGCCACAGGAGGTTCGTAAGCACTCAGTCTGTTGTGGAAAATCCAAAAAACTAAACTCAAGGTCCAATTCTCAAATGATTTTTTTTCAATTATACACTAAAATCTGTAGAAATAGAAGATCTTTGAAGAGTATTTGGATTTTTAAAAATAATTATTCCAATATTCTGTGTCCATAGAATTTTCCAGTGTTGTATTAATGTGCAAATACAGTTGCAACCTTTCTTAAGACTATTACAAAAGTAAAGAGGCCATAGAAGCCTCCTTATATTATTTTATCTTTTATTTTCATCATTTTTTCTCCACTATGCTTTTGAAAGTCTTGGATAAAGCAATTTACTTTAGTTTATTTCCTGGGGTAAAGGGGTTAAACTAATTGTCTAAGGAATTGCACTTAACTAGCTCCAGACAAAATTGTTGGAAGTCTATAATTTAGAGTTTTATGAAGAGAATGAGGAGCATAATGAGTATTCCTGCAGTGCCAAGGTATAGTAAAGTAGCTTTACGTCTGAAAGTTAAGAGAAGCTGCAAGAGGCAGAGAGGCACCATTCTTCCCCTTGATACACCATTTGCTGTTTGCACATGATGATCTAAATTTAATATGAAAACCCTGTAATACTTCAAAAGGGAAAACAGCCAAAGGGAAATGCTGTCTTTCAATATACAGCAGACAGAGTCACTAAAGATACAGCAGAACACTTTAACAAATAAAAGGTGGTATGGATTAATTAGACATTTTTCATCTTCCATTTAATAAGAAACAAAGTTACCATGGAGACTGACTGGATAATGCATTCTATTTTGGTCCAAAAACATCTTTTAGAAAGAACATATTTAGTGAGGAATTTTCAAAGGCAGTGAATGCTCTGGAAAAAAACCCACATGAAACCGTTATTCTTTGACTTTTTCTTTTGTGTGTGCATTAGTGATTCTGTCCCTGCTGTCTGGTGGTCTTTTGGGAAGAGTTCTCTGTTCTCCCCATAGGAAAAATATGTGGAAATAACAATTTTGGCAGGTCAGCAGCCCTACCTATCTTGAGATTGGAAAATAACAGGCTAAATCATCTGTGGATCTGATACTCCTGAGATCCCTGAACTCTTTGAACATTCACTGAGTTGCTTTCCAATGCTACAGACTGTAAATTCCCTTTTGTGTCTCATATTACAGCCCCTAACCTGACAGTAAGACCTCCACGGGACAGAGATAAGACTCTGGAGCCCTCCATATTTCGTTCTTGGCAGAGAGTTGAACCAGGACTAGGAGAAAAGGTGTGAAGGGGAGCGTTTTCCCTCCTGGTTTTTTGTGGTTTTTTTTTTTTGGTTGGTTGGTTGGTTGGTTGGTTTTTTTGGTCTAGTATAGATACTTAATTCAGAAGAAGACCTCCCTCAGGTGAGTTTTCTATTGAGACAAATTTTTCAATAACATTTTCATCTGAATAGATAGTGTCAAGTATGTTCTCAGGCACAAATCCCCTCTTTTCCAAACCCTGTTTTGAACAAGTGGCTGACTTAGAGGTCACCACCATTTGCTGAAAGGACACCTACAATTTTCTGAAGGGATTGACAAGCCAACGGGATTGACATCATCATTTATAATTCTTTTAGTTTTTATGAAAGGAAATTCTTCTCATGGAATATTTGGAGATCGGGACTGTAATTTTAAGACTGAGTTTTAATATTCTAGTGCTATATTTCTTAGTAATATTTCATTCGGCTTATTGGATGATATATTATTTACCTGATGGAACAGTCTCAAAACATTTTCTGATTTGTAATTAACTTTATCTTGACAATGGATTTTTTTATGTGATCTTTCATATGAATGTAGCACAAATTTGCTTCACCAGTCACAGAAAAGCTAACGAAAATAGATAAGAAGAATCAAAAATTAAATTATATTCAAAATTGTTTAAAATGTTACCAAATATTTTTTTCCATTATTTACTGTTTCAGAAAACAGGTGTTTAGTAAAAATAGATTAATCTTACTCAAAACCAGGCCTATAAATGAATTTTTAAAAATGCGTACAGTAAGAATATTTTGAAGGAGAGTCTTTATCTGTTTACTTGATTAAATGTATATTTAAATGTACATTGATTATTTGTCCTAATACGTGGAAAACCCTCCATAACGCTAAAGGTATTTTTTCTGGTTTTCTCATTAATTTTCAATTCCTTGTTTTCCATCGCACCTAAAATAATTCAGAGGAATAACTGCACATGCTTCAATTTAGACATTTATTTTAACTAATACACCACTCTCCGTGTTTTGACACATGCCTGAGACCTTGGCTGCAAACTGGCTATTTTAAAATGTCTCATAGAGTCCTTATCTAGGAGGCAAGGAGGCAAAAACATCTGGACAAGCCTGATTACAGTCTCCAAACAGAGCAGGTAGTAGCTGTGAGGAACCAAGCGTAATCTGTCATAGGAAAAGCATACTTGGGGCACTTGGTAGAACAGAGACCATTTAGAGGGGAAGTAATTTTTTCTTAAATTTATTCCCTGGAGGATGAGACGAAATATTAAATATTTAATGACTGCACAGAAAAATAAAATTGCCAACTTTAACTCAATTTCCAAGACTGATTGATGCTGTATTATTTCTACGGCTACAGAGATGACTAAGAACTTGACATACGCCCACAGTTTCATACAGACATACAGAATAGCAAGCAAAGTACTGGAAATATTACTGCGCTTGATGGATTTGGTAATTGACCAGAAGAATATTACAGTGTATTTCTCTAGCACACAAGCCAGATAGACGCTTTCAAGATGACACACTCAGGTTATCATTAATAGTGGTAACCAGAAATTCAAAGAAAGTGTTCATAGTACACAACTTTCATAAAATACGTATTTTTCATGATTTTTCAGAATTTGAAGTCTTAACATAGAGCTGCTCTTACTGCTTCATTGATTTGTGTTTGATGTTTGTAAAGTAGTAAACTACTAATATATGAGGTCTTAAAACAGTTTAAAATATGAATCTATAATACAACTAAAATAAAATTAAAGAATGAAAAGTATCAAAAGGAGTAGAATTAGATACCCATACAAGAGATGGCTAGCAATATAATTGAAGCATAAAATAATTTTTTAATTCCACTAACCATGTAGGAGAGAACCTGTTGATTTGGTGCCATATTGTCTAACTAACAGTGTCTGAAAATGAGATGTCAAGCTTTACATAATCCCTGTAAATAAATCCTTATGATCAAAAGAAGAAAATAAGCGCTCCCAAACTAGGATTAATGTGCCCTTTTTTGGACTCTGATCACAGGACAGCATAGGGTTTTCTTCTCTCTAAAAGGAGCCTAAGTTGTGCAGATTTTCTAATTTCCAGATGTCCAAGCTAAGGATGATTTGTCCCCCTTGTTACCTGTGAAAACACACTTTATTTTTAATGTATTCTCCAATTAGGCACAAGCACTTCTACGAAAGAAGAAGAGCACACTGTTTCATTAATACCCAGAACAGACTGAGCAGCCTATGGTTGTTTGCATCTTGAATCACAGGCAAGGTTCTGGGAATGGGGTTTTTTTGGTATGGTACATATGTTTCTTACCCTGGTCCCAGTTTTTCATTGATACATTGGTGCTTGACCTTTGAATGCGAAGCGTAGATACCACCTCTTTCCTATAGAATTGCAGAGAATTTAGTTAGATTCTTATTGCCAGAAACTTCATTTGAGACTGTGAATTGGTGCAATAAGGATTATCCAAATACCTGAATTAATTTTATCCCTTGGGATCAACTGGCAACTAGTGCCCCCCAAGTTCTTCCGAAAGCGTGTCTGATTAATACACCTGAAGGGTAAGCAGTGTCACCGTTACATTGCTGTATAAGGTAATCCTTATAAGAGCTTCACCAGCAAAGATAGCCCACTCCTTCGCTTTGCAGTCAGATCCAAATCTACGAGAACCATCTCCAAGAAATACCCTTCCCACTAATATTAGAGATCCGATCAGGGAAAAAAATAAATGCATCAAACCTTATGCAACTTCAACATCAGCCAGCTGGACTTCTAACATCATATAAGCAAAGTCCTTAAGTTCTGTGATAAGGGTGAACAAGTTTCTGTCAGGGCTGACTTCTCACAAATGATTTAGCAATGCCACTTTGGAAATCTTAAACTGAATCATTTAGTGTTTCTCCTTTTATCAGAGAAGTAGGAATCCCTCAACTATGTGGCTGATGATAGAATATGCACCAGATATGGTGCAAGTCATCCAGTGAGAATATCTTCAATGGTGTGATTTTTCTCTTTGTTTTTTAATCCCAAAAGAACTGGCAAACATATGGCTCTCTGAGGTACCCAGTAATTGCATGATACAGACATTTTTAATTTTGCTTCTAGGGACACATTTGTTTTATTTTAATCTCTGTTTTCTTCTACCATGTCACTGGAACCCCTCCTATGAAGATTTGGTGAAGAAAGAGAATGGTTAGACCTCTCATGCCTGTACTACTGATATTCCTACATGCAATATTTTTCTTTTCTTCTTCATAGTAAACAGATTCACTAGGCTGTAGATGAACAAGAAGGGATGTGCCAAGACATGCAGGCAAACTGTTAATTTTTAATGATGTGATTCTTCAAGTGGAAACCTTGAGAACACAGGGTTTGTTTTTCAGTATTTTTAATAGCTTTTTTTATATATATTTTTAATAATTTTCAGTAATTTACAGAATTTACAACTTTGTCCATCACATTAGTGTAATTTAAAATATGAAGTAAGAAAAGTATTTTGTAGGGAATCAGCATCTGATGAACAATCTCAGCAAGTCTGTTATGGGTAGCAGTGGGCTTTGCTAAGGCAAACAGTTTTGAGAACTTTGTCGGAATTAGCTGAGATTCTTTGATGAAAGCAATACTAAATATTGTAGATGGGCATGCATCTACATATCTGACACAGAATCACTTTGTGGCATTTTAAGGACTTGCATTATAGATGGGGGACAATATCTTCTTCCTAGCATTTATCTCATGGACTCAGACTGTAGTTTACAGACACATGTGAACAAAATCAACAACTGCGGAATAGCAGAAGGTGTGCATTTTGTCAGAAACAGAAATTTGAAAGAAACATGAACACACAGAGCTATGACACAGCTCAAAAATGCTTACCACTTAAAATGAGGACTGGATTTTGTCATAGCATCCAAATCCTCCAAAAGCCTGACCTGAACCAAACTGTTCCACTGTATTGCCGAAGGAGATGGGGGCAGGAATTTTACCTCAGCAAAAAACACATTGTACTTCTTCCACACTCTCTTAAAAACCCAGGATCAAGTGTCCAGACTGTTCATTAAATAGTTTAAATTCAGTCCAAGTTCATCCTGTCTTCAAACTCCACCTGTCCTTGTGGCTTGGCACGTGAAAGAGCTCGTAGAAAAGGTCCTGGCATCCGTTTGAGAAAGGACCCAAATCATCTGTTCCACCTGACATCCTCACTGCAACGTTTCCTCCCAGAACACCAGCTGTATAGCCTCCTACTACAAACATAATTATGTTACCACTAATAATAACTACACTACAGCCATTACTATGATTAAAAACTACTTAAATAATATGAATTAATTTGGCTTGGTTCTGCCCTGTGGCAGTGCAGGGACAGGCATTCTTTCTTGTAAAATATCAGGCGGGTGATCCCAGTCTGCACACCCACGTGTGCAAAACGGAACACCGGATCTGTGAAAAATGGGATATATATTGAAGCAAAATCATGAACAACTTCCTCACTGATCCTTTTAGTGTATGAGGAGCAGCTGAGGGAACTGGGGTTGTTTAGCCTGGAGAAAAGGAGGCTGAGGGAAGACCTTATTGCTCTCTACAAATACCTGAAAGGAGGTTGTAGAGAGATGGGGGTTGGTCTCTGCTCCCATATGACAGGTGATAGGACAAGAGGAAATGGCCTTAAGTTGTGCCAGGGGAGATCCAGGTTAGATATCAGGAAAAACTTCTTTACCGAGAGGGTTGTGAAGCATTGGAACAGGCTGCCCAGGGAGGTGATGGAGTCTCCATCCCTGGAAGTGTTTAAAAGATGTGTGGATTTGGTGCTGAGGGACATGGTGTAGGGACCCTGGCAGTGCAGGGGGAATGGTTAGACTCGATGATCTTAAAGGTCTCTTCCAACCAGATGATTCTATGAAAGTAATTTGCAATATTCCTTTCCAATTGGGTGACATTCTACTTAATCTAGAATATAATCACTTGCTCTTTTCTGTGTCCTAATTTCTAAATTTTAATTTAGTTTTCCCATTTTATTTCAAGTTTATTTTGTTTTAATCTTAAAGTACTGATGGAATTAATTGTAGACATTAAAAGCTGGGTTTTGGAAAGTATGTCCTCACTGGAAGTACTTTATAAACACAAAATAAATACACATAAGATGTTTCAAAAATCAACTCTAGTGGCTGGAAATATAGGTCAGAACTGAACCATTCCATCCTAAGTGGAAAAAAACTTTACAGCTTTGCTGGTATGACAGCAAAAGCCCTGAGTTTCACAATTTGTACCCAAGATTGAGAGCTATGGTTTTTTCAGATTGAATTATAGCCCATTTTGTCACTTGGTTTTCAACTCTTAGTCAAACTTACTGCATTTTCTGAGAACCAATAGAATGATTTAAACATATGTCACTTCCTCATGAAAGGAAAGCCACCATTAGAAATTTGGCAAATACAGTGCATTTCATTTAGTGTTCAAAATGACAGCATAAGAAGTCAAAACAGCGTGTTGAAACAAAGAGATTAAATACTCAGCAGCTTTGTTAATTTGGAGAAAAAGAAATTAAATACTGGCAGCCTGGGAAGAAAACTCATTGAATGGGAAAAGCAGAAGCTGCAGTGCCCTTTAACAGACCTCTTGCTCTGGATGACTAGGGGAGGACTAGAGTTCAGATGCAATCGCTTCCTAAAACATATATTACGTTTATTTAGTCATGCCCTTTCTATTCTGCCAAAAAATGTTTGAAATCTTATTACCATACGTCACCTTAGGGTAAGATTCCTACCTGCCAATATTATTGACACTGTTTGCTATGAGTAAACCACAGAAATTCGAAAGATATTCAAGTAATTTCTCAGAGAAAGATAATTCAATAAAATTGAAAGTACTCCATTAACAATTGGCAACTCGAGACAGCAGTGTGCAGTTTGGTAATTTTAGACTTAGGTAACTGGTTTTGATTTGATTTTCCCAAAGAAAAATGTTAATTGCATCATTTTTTTGCCACTTCCACACATTTTTATGTGATGAAAAAATTAAAATTTTTCAATTTTTTAAAGTGCACGTGTATTTGTATTTGACCGTCTGTCAAGACAGTATGTGTGTCTATGCATAAATGTCAGAGTAAGCCACTGTGTTTCTGGGTAGACCCCTTACCTTCATTTCTTGGTCATTTCCCAGGCCTATCTAGAATCATTCACAGCACAAATATTGGGGCCACTACACCAAGGGAACCCAGGGGCAAGATGTTGACAATTACCAGTAAATCCATTTATTAAACATTATTTTTTGCAGTCTTCAGAAGAAATTTCTGCAAGAGTTCCTGGAAAGCTGCTGTCATTCATTGATTCTATAATGATGAGAACAGTTTCCGGTGAGGATGAAAATACTTACACATTTATATGGCCTTTTTTTCTTCAGCACTTCCCCTTTGTGCTGAAGGATATGCCTAGAACATTTTTTCTGTAGCTGTCAGTATTAAATGTTTGGAAGTCTAGTTCTATATTTGCACAGTATGCAGAGAATGTACATTTTAACCCATGCTTTCTACATTATCTCTGAAAGCAACCACATACTGTTTCAGTTCTTTTGCAGTAAGCTAAAAATTACTGTTTTCATGTGCCAAACATGGCAGTTGGCAGTTCACATCCGGACCATGCAATTAAATGATCTTGGGCAGTGGTCCACACCCAGTGCGTACAGGCAGGGGAAGACAGTAGTTTCTGGAAATATAAATGGCGTTAGTGCACAACATTCCTCAGGCTGCCGCCCATCCCCATCTACATGTTCTGCCTTGCACCATTTCATACTGTGCAATGTGCAGAATTTTGCCAGTTGAGGTGGGCACTGTGAGAGGCCAATCTTATTCTGTGCGCATCATGGCAATTCAAAGACAACAAAAAAAAGGAAGAGTACCCTGCAGAGATACAATTCCACCCCCTTAGTGCATGCCTGAATACGTTCACATCAACAGCTTTTTCCTGTTTGCAAGTTTTAAGCAGCCTTTAATCCATGAAGACCTGAAGTGACAGTAGAGAACTGAGGAAACCTGCATGCTACAACAAAGATTTCTCATTGCATTGTTCAGTTTTACTTATATGCTTTCCACATCTGTCCTGGGTTAGCCAAAACCTCCCATTTT
>NW_010426171.1:23296-27808 GCF_000710305.1 Buceros rhinoceros silvestris | reverse complement strand
CATCGTCAGCAAAGAAGAGCCAATCTCCCAATGGTATTTAGGAGCCAAGCCTTGCCAAATTTTGAGGAAAGAGGAAGCACACCGATGAAGTCATCGCCTGCAGGTGGCTTCAACATCCCTGATTCAAACACACATCCACATCTGGGCAGGTACTGAAGGGGTGAAGCTGCGTAGCCCAGCCCTGCAGGGAATGTTGTCAGCACCAAGTCTCAGGGACAGGCGCTTGCACACCTTGTTGAAGGTGTTACCCGTGTGACCATTGATGCTTACTGGACACACATTAGTACACCGTTACCTCTGCCAAGTAGGTCTTCTGCAGACCCAACAATTGCTTTTGCAACTGCACAACCCCCTGTGCTTTCTGCAGGCTCTCTCCAGCTTCAAGAAGGGGGGGCAAAAAACCAGTGGAGTGGGGCTGGGGAGTCAGTGTGAGAGCCCCAGCTCAGCGCAGGTAAAGAAGTGGGATATGCTATAATATCCTATGTCCTTCCTTGTTTAATCCTTCCTTAAGAATACACAGAAGAAGTAGTATCTAGCTGCTTTTGAAAGATTCAGTTTTTATACTCTTTGCCCCATGTTTTACTCTTTTGATGAAATCTGAACATACACCTTTCCAGCCCTCACTGTTCTTGAAGACTGCCCTTTATTTTTTCTCCAAATGGTGGTTATGACAAGATTTTCTTCTTCTGCATGTATTTAAAGGTTGTGTACTAAGCATTTAGAATGAAAATGTTCAACAACCATCTGATCTTGTCTTGAGGCTCAGTGAGACTAGAAATAAAGGCATGTTGACACATTATCTCAATAGTTGCTCTAACAAAACTTGGTAAAAGAGACAGGAATTGGAGTTATGTCCACACTCCGTGGTTTTGCCTCACAGCGAGATAGGTTCAAACAATAAAGGACTGTAACCTTATTTCTCATTGCCAAGAACTTGAGAGAAGAGGAATGATCCTGTAGACGTATCTCTTATATAAAGTACAAACATACCTGTATTTTACCAGCGGCAATTGAGGTTCGGTTATTTTGGAGACAGCCCACCCAGTAATTCTTCCACACTAGAAGGAAAGCTGTAATTCTTCATCAGCAGAAGGTAAAGTGTTCTTATCTTGTGTTTAAAATTTTTGCCGTGATACAGTCACCTCTGTGGTCATGAAGATGCAACAGGGTGCAGTTCTGCTATTTGGGAGTTGCAAAGGCTGAAAACACCAGCCCTGAAGATCCCCTTAATTTTTTTGCCAATTTCATTACACCCAAGGCATCCACTTCAGTGGAACCCCAGTGTTCTTCTACCTCTGGAGTATCTTCCTTGTCTACAAGAAACACAAAACCAATACCAGACAGTGGAAGAGGAGACCTTCTACAAGAGCTGCCCGGCAGTACTGCTGCTCAGGACAGAGCAAGAGTAGTTGGAGAACACAGCCGGCTCCTCAACCAACATAGCTACACCCCACACCCTTTCCCAGTTTATTTTTTACTCTCTCAGCCATCGTGGCACAGCTCTACTGATCATCACACAGCTTTGTGCCTGACATAGGAGCTACACCAGCTGCTTTGGAGTGACAGGTTGACCACTGAGTAAATACCCTGACTGAAATACTTTAGCTATGAGCTCGCACCAAAACAATCAAGAGCTGAGCTGCAAACTGAAGGAGAACCACAAATCTGAGGAGTGGCTGAGGGAACTGGGGTTGTTTAGCCTGTAGAAAAGGAGGCTCAGGGGAGACCTTATCCTTACAAGTACCTGACAGGAGGTCGGAGCGAGATAGGGGTTGGTCTCTTCTCTCCAGGAACAGGCAACAGGATGAGAGGAAACAGCCTCAAGTTAGGCTGATCTCCTCAGGGGAGATTAAGGTTGGACATGAAGAACAATTTCTTCCCTGAAATGGTTGTGAGGCATTGGAAGAGGCTGCCCAGGGCAGTGGTGGCGTCCCCACCCCTGCAGGGGTTTAACAGACCTGTCGATGTGGTGCTGAGGAATATGGTTTAGCAGTGACATGGCAGTGCTGGGGTGACAGTTTGACTCAATGATCTTAAAAGTCTTTTCCAACCAAAACGATTCCGTGATTCTGTGATTGCATGAGAAACCTCCAAGTGCCCTCTTCTGGCAGCAGGCACTGGCTGTCAGCTCACTGGAAACACGTCCTACACATGCAGCACTCAGGCTCCCATCAGAGAACCAGGGTTTTGACATCTTTTTATTATGAAATTGTCTTTATTAGCTGTTGAGCGAGGGTATGGAACTGTTAATATACATTGACAGAACAAGAAGCGATCAAGTGATCTGTTAAAAGTTACTTTAAAGCAAGTGTAATTAAACCATTCATATTCACAAAAGAATGGGGGTTTTTTCCCAACAGAGCACGTACTTAAGATTTGCTTTTATTTCCTTGTATCATCAGTATCACATAATGTTATTAATTTGCGATTCCTCACTACATCTCTTGTTGTCGTTGACATTTTCTTCTTTTACAGATTCACCTTAGGAAACAAAACATTTATGGTTTTAGTTAACCAGGCACGAAAAATGCAGTAGGTGGAAACTGCATTAGAAAACCAAACCTGAACCCTCTGTTCATTTCGCAGTTTGGTGTTGCAAACTAAACCAGTCATTCACTGATCAACCCTTCCAAGTCCTTCCATCAGGGTAAGATTTGTGATCTGTTTCTTTTTGTTTAATTACATATTTTGTTTCTATAGCAACCAGAAAGCATCTAATCCATTTCCGTTCCTTCCTAAGCCTTTACATAACAATTTTCTTTCACGATACAGTAGGAAAAGATAATCCTTCTTTAGAGCTCCAAGAACTATCTGTTCTTTCCAACTATCCCATAATTAGTATGCATTAGGATTAAACCCACTTGTCGTACTGCTACAACTAAAAGAAACTGATATAAAAACCAAACAGGCTCTAGAGAGAAAATCCTAAAACTACCATTAAAGTAACTTCAGCATAAATTTAGTGCCATCTGCAGGCATTCAGCAATATCGGTCTCCAGAGCACAGAAGCTCTGGAGGGACACCCCACCAGACACCCCATGGCCACAGAGGGAAGGCAGATGTAAAATTCCTACTAGTGTCAACTGATTCAGATTGATTTCGCAAGCAGAGTGACCAGCTGAGCAGGGAGAGCAAGCCTGTCTGAAAACTAATGCCACAGCTCCGCTTTAATTGCAGCACCAGCTAGTGCATCAGCAACAGCACCAGCCACGCAGTTCAACCTCGCTTGGCTGGGGCCAAGACACAAAAAGGAAGATGTCCTACTGAACTATGGAGGAAAGGACTTCGTCCCATGGAATCACAAACAAGATTGTTGGCAAAAAAAGAGGTGCTAGAGTTTCCCACAAAAATGTGATGGCGTTCCACTGCATTTCTAGCAAGACCACACATGCTACCTAACTGCTACTGGTACTATGTTTGGGACAGAACCAAGTGACAAAGGAGAAGGAGATCCCAGAAGAGTTCCTTCTCCAAAACACCTCTGGTTGCAAAGCAAATGAATTCCATTCAACCACTGACGATTCAGTCACCTTGACTCTCTCTCTGACCAACTCCCTTAACACAACGAGATGAGTCCCAAAGAACAAGAAAACACCCAGAGCCGTGGGAGCGGACCGGGACAAGAGAGAACATGAGCCTCCCTGCAGCTCCCGGTGCTGGCAGGAGACCTTCACCACCCCAATGCTTCTCTCTCTGCCTCTGCCCGCTCCCGCACGGCAGCTCTGTCTGCCCAACCCTTGCCCGCTCAGCGGCAGGCAGTGGAAGATGCCTTGATGCTCCTCACCAGCAAGGCTTCCATCACACAGGGAGGCTCCCACACATAGTCGACAGATGCCCTGAGCTTCCAGCACTGCATGCTGGTGGTCACTGTCCGGGGCAGCTCACAGGGATCCTTCCTCATCACAGGGACTGGCTGCTCCTCACAGTGGGCTCCCCCTTGCCTTCTCTGCCCCTCAGCCAGTTGCCTGAAGCAGGCGTGCCTAGGCAGCCCCCTTTAGAGCTGGAGCCCTGCCCGTGGCAGGGCCAGCCCCATCGCCAGCCTCGCTGGCCACTCCGGGGGTCCTCCCGCCCCAGCCCACCACCGCAGCCAGGAGCCCGGGGTGGAACCTGCTTGTGGGGACTCTCGGACAGCCTCTGCCCGACCACAAGGGACTCCACACAGAGCCACGAGCGCGAAGCAGACAGCAAGCGTGGCCTTGTTCCTGCCCAGGAGGGCTGGTGGCGAGCGTGCTCCGGGCGCAGCGCCCGCAACTCCGGGGGTCCTCCCGCCCCAGCCCACCACCGCAGCCAGGAGCCCGGGGTGGAACCTGCTTGTGGGGACTCTCGGACAGCCTCTGCCCGACCACAAGGGACTCCACACAGAGCCACGAGCGCGAAGCAGACAGCAAGCGTGGCCTTGTTCCTGCCCAGGAGGGCTGGTGGCGAGCGTGCTCCGGGCGCAGCGCCCGCACTGGCCCCCTCCCCCGGGACCGGGCGGCAGCCACCGCGGGCGCAGACGACGTAGGCGGGACA
>NW_010426171.1:22867-23155 GCF_000710305.1 Buceros rhinoceros silvestris | reverse complement strand
AGAGAAAAGGGGGGCAGCGCCGGCAGCCCAGAGGAACAGAGAGAAAACCAGATGGCAGAGAAGGGTGGAGGAGCAGAGAAAGAAAGCACGGGGAAAGGATAGCGAGATGGGGAAGTCAATGAAGACAAAAAAAAAAAAGAAAGAAAAAAAGGACAAGGGGCCCTTGCAGGGCTGTGGCAGAAGAGCAACAGGGTCATGGATCAGGAGAAGAAGGAAAGGGAGTGTAGAATGATGAGCAGGGAGCAGAGCAGATGGCTGGAGAGGCCAAGAGAGTGGGAGGAGAGGAAA
>NW_010426171.1:0-22777 GCF_000710305.1 Buceros rhinoceros silvestris | reverse complement strand
GGGGGGACGAGGAGAGGGGGAGAAGAGAAAAAGGGGCCTGCCAGTAAGAGGGGGCTGAAGGTGGGTGGGAGGCCGGGACTGAAAGCAGAGGCTGGAGCAAGTGGAGGCTGAAAAAGGGGGGGGAGGCTGAGAGCAGGGCAGAGGCCAAAAAAGAGGTGGATGGCAAAATGGGGACAGGTGGCCATGACACCCGTCGTGGAGGTTGGCAGTAGAGGCTGGCAGAAGTATAGGCCAAAAGGGTGGTGGGAGGCTGGGACTGGAAAAGGAGAGGCTTGCACTAGTGGAGGCAAAAAATGGGGGGTGGAGTGCTGGAGAAAGTGGAGACCTAAAGCTGGTGAAGGTCTGAAAGGGAATTGTGAAGCCAGGAGAAAAGTGGAGGCTGGGAAAAAAGTGGAGGCTGAAAGAGGGTTTACTCCCCAAAAGAGGGGGAACATCGTCCAACCCCCAGTGCGGCAAGATGTAAGGCTACCAAGAGGCAGAATTGCTAATGCTTTTAGCTGTACGGAAGCACGTGGAGGAAGGCGTTCCTACGACAGCGGGAACCCACAGAGCAGTGATGCCATCGACCTTGGGAAGAAGTGCTCTGCTGGGCTCTTTGGAAGGAAAGGGGCTTTTTTTTTCACGAACATGGGTCTCCAGAGCTCAGGAGCTGGGGCACCCCACCACAGCCCACGTGGCTGCGGAGGGAAGGCAGATTTAAAACTCCTACTTGTGCCAACTGCTTCGGATCGGTTTTGCTTATAGAAAAAGGAGGATCCACTAAAGTTGCCCCGCTCAAAGAAACAACGCAGCTTATTTTCATTCGTGTCACCTTGTTCCAGCTTGGAGACGTGGAGACAGTGGTGATGTCTGAGAATTTTCCTATTGAACAGATGTGCTTAAAAAAAGAAGGTACATGTTTCCCTGCTGCTAACCACCTCCTAAACACTGGGAGCTTTCTGTGTTTTCCTATTGTTCAAAAAAAACTAAACAAAAAACCCCCCAAACACTATCTTCAAAAGCATAACTCAGGTCTTTAAAAATCCACCAAGTCAGATCTTACAGTAGGTTATGTCTGTAGTTAAAACACTGCTTATATTACTTCATACACCCAAACCATACTGGAAGAGTAATATTGACACTTTTAAAGCTTGGAAATGCCAAATATAAAGTTTGAGTACAAAGCCTTTTTTTGAGCCATGTGAAACACTCCCTCCTTACAACACCATACAGGCCTTTTCTCCTATCAGAAGTTGCCTCTCAATGCCCAGGGTAACCAGGGCTAAGTTACTTATCTCACCGCTTTTTTAAAATGCTGGTGTTTGACCCACACATCACTTCCTTTGCTCCCCTTAACTCTCCAATCTTTATTCCAGAGCTGGAATTTCTTCAGCATTGCACCCATCCCCGCACCTCACTCTGGGGCCCCTGCCCACTCGTGATTCTCTCCGCTCAGTTTCATTATTCACACTCTTTGTACGATGTCTGGGACAAAGTCAGATTTCTCGAAATGAGGTCTACAGGAGCCAGCACACTGAAACAGCAGGCAACTCAGCACATCACTTTTCAGCTTTCCAGCCTTGCAGTTCCAGAAAAAACCCAGCCACAGAAATGAGTCTTAAATGTTGGACATCTGTTCCATTGAGATCAGATTTCCCATACAGAGAAGTAAAAATATACACAGTGCGATGCAAGGACAGTTAGGTTGGCGTTTCCAGGACACGCCAGGCTTACCAAACACATGCCATGGTTTTGACTAAACTCTAGACCGCAAATCCCATGCTGAAAGGCTCTAACAAACTTGGAATGGATAAAAACACTGAAGATCTTGGCAACTTCCATGTCAGGTCTGTTGAACATGTTTTCTTCCCACCTCTTCCTCTTGTCCTCAGAACAAGGCCAATAAATAGCAGCTATTCCCACAGAAATAACTGAAGAATTTCTCCAGGAGACTGGAAGCAATATCAATACTTCTCTGTTTTGGTAAAGAAAACCTATTTTTCTTCTTTCTACTTCAAAGAAAAAAAACCAAACCAAAATAGAACAACAACAACAAAAAAAAACCCAAACCAAAATAGAACAAAAAAAAAACCCCCACCCAGAACAAACAGAACCTGTCGGTGGAACAGCACAGGTTTTCAAAGCAAGTGAAAATTTTATTACTTAATCATCACTTGCCACTTGATAGGGGTGGTGAGCTAGTTATGTGGGCCTTGGATTACAAATAGAAACCAAGATATTCTGTGCACTATAAATAGCCAATTTTTATAGTCTTCAGACAAACACAGTGCAACTAAATGCCCAAATCCAAGTGTGTTTGGAAGGTTTCAGAGCTGCCTGTTGCAAGATACCTATGCTAAATTCCACACAGCACTTGTGCGCTAAGTGGTGTCAGGCTAAATCAACTGCACTTCAACTGAACACACCAGCTACTTAGAATCAGAGAGTCATATGGTTGGAAGAGACCTTTAAGATCATCAAGTCCAACCGTTCACCATACACTGCCCTAAACCATGGCCCTCAGTGCCACATCTACACATCTTTTATGGATGGGGACTCCTCCACCTTCCTGGGCAACCTGTTCCGATACTTCACAACCCTCTCCGTAAAGAAGTTTTTCCCTGATATCTAACATAGATCTCCCCTGGCACAACTTAAGGCCATTTCCTCTCGTCCTGTCAATTGTTATATGGGAGAAGAGACTGACCCCCACCTCTCTACAACCTCCTGTCAGGTAGCTGTAGAGGTTGATAAGGTCTCTCCTTGAGCCTCCTTTTCTCCAGGCTAAACAACCTCAGTTCCCTCAGCTGTTCCTCGTAAGACTTGCTCTCCAGAGCCTTCCTCAGCTTTGTTGCTCTTCTCTGAACATGCTCAAGCACCTCAACATCCTTCTTGAAGTGAGGGGCCCAAAACTGGTCACTGTACTTCATCCTGGGAGAGATGAACAGACCAGCGTGCTCTGTGCAATCAGCAAAAAACGAACTTCACCTCCTCTGAAAGAGAACTACTGACAGAGAAGCTGTTTCCATACGTGTACAGAAAGTTGGTTTTGTCACTCAGTGCTTGTTACTCTTTCACTTCTCCTTTCACATACCAAATCTCAAGGTATGCCCAACGCCTTTTTCCTTTCAGCACTTTACGGATTTTAACCCTATTTGTAGGTTAAAATGGTGCTGCTGCGGCTTGAAAAGCTTGACTGTAGCAGTGTAAAAGACAAAGCAGATTGAGTATGTAGGTTGTTAGCCTATTGTCAAGGGACTAAAACCCATTAAAGACATCTCTTACTCTATCTCCATTAATTGTTCAAATATTAAAGAGATTTACAGCATGTACCAAATATGACTTGTCTAAACACAAAACAGTTCAACCATTATAAAAAAAGACCAACCTCCCACCTTTCCAATCACATACACAGAAGCGGTTACATGTGAAAAGGAAAGCCAGGAAAGCCATAGCTCTGTTTCTTGGGCTTCTAGTAAGAGAACAGGTAGATCCCAGCTGTTCCAGCACTGAGCCATACCCCTCTGCTTATTACCTGACGTGTTGATATGAATTACGTTTATTCTGAATAAAGCAGCCACACTCACCACGTGTCAGTCCGAACTGCAGGGCTCTACAAAGCCAAGGTCTGCACCCAAGGAGATCAGATTAAACACAGCTTTAGAAGTAATCAGTTGCAGCCAGAGAGGTGCAAAATGCAGGAGAGGAAAGAGGTGAACCACAGGAAGTTTAGGGTGCCCAGCATGCTCTAAATACAAATGATTTCAAGCACATCAGTAGCTCAGAGGTTCTTAACAGCGCTTACATTTGGTTTATAAACAGTGCAGAAAGTACTTCCATAAAATATTAAAGAAAAAAAATTAAAACCACCCAAACAAACCCTATACATACACACTCTCAAAATCCAAAGAAAAAAGTGCAAGTCAAAGTTCTTTAAAAAGATTTTGGCCTTCCGAACACTTCAGTGGGTTTCCCTTTAGCATTTGGTATATCAGCGATTCCAGCAAGACTAGAACACCAAAGAGCAGAACAAGATAAAAGATGTCCACTACCACAGAGCATTTATTTATATACTGAGTTAAAAAATACCGATATTTTATTACAAAAAGGTTATCAAACAACTGTTTACATACAGTTCATATTGTCAAAAGCCAACATGTCAATCGATACTTTCTGTACATTTGATCAATCACATTGTACAATTGTAGAAAAGCATCACTCAGCAGAAATTGATTTGGCATTTGGAAAGTAGTTACCACCCTGCACTAGAAGAGACAATTAATTCAGGAATAAAACATTTATATGTTACAATAAAAATACTTATTTGCTGTGATCATTTAAAGCAAATGGATGCTTTCTTGCTCCAAGAAGAATCATCATAAGTGGAGATTAAAGTGCACAAAACCAATGCATGAACAACTCTTCAGCAATCCCATCTATCGTACCAGATGCTCTAAGCACATCACAGTAACATCAAGTACTTTGGACTTTTCTCCGTGGCTTAAACAGCAGGACTTAAGAGAAATTCAGCTAAGCTGCATGAAATAATTTTGGTGGACAATAAGATGGAGTAGGGTACAGCCATTTGGAAAACAGAGTTTGGCGAAGAAGTCACTGTAAATTTTCCCAGATATCTAATTTCTGGGGAAATACTTTCCTTTTGAAAAATGTTTCAGAGCATTTCATACCACTGTGGACCAAACAAGCAGAGCATGCAACTGTATTTACATAACCATCCCTGCAGTTGTTCTTTGTGGGCTACATTTAACACAGGTGGAGCAACACTGTCTACTTTATGGGTATATTTTGCTGGCAATCTGGGGAAGAAGAAAAAAAATCACCACTGATTTCTTTACTGTAGAATAGGGCCCTAAACTAGAAAAGTGCTCCTCAAAAAATGTAGCTCAAAATCTTGGCTTTGTCTCATTACAAGCAATATAGGAAATCTTACAAAATATAACACAGTCAGGACTAGCAGAGCTCTCAAGGGCAGTAATTTTAATAAATCATCCCACTTCAGATAAAAGAATGCGTATGTGTGTTACAATCTATCGAAAAGCAACAGCTGAACAGGCTAAATTTACATTCACGAGAGAAGCATGACATGTCCACTGAAAATAAAGCGAGCTGCTGGTAATTATGGTTACCATTTTTATCACACCGATTTTTTTTTTTCTATTTTACAAATACGAGAAGTTCTGAGCCATTATACTTGAAGAGTGAACTTCATATCTGAGGCACTGGACCCAATTTAGAGGTAAAATGTCTGTCACTATGATTTCACATCCTCAGGTTTCTGAAGGCCATCCGTATGAAGTTTACATACAGCACTACAAATACACATCAGATACTGCTGCAAATTTATAAGGAATACAAAACACTATTAAATACAACTTTCACCCCATGGCACATCGAGCAGGGCAATACCACTTGTTTCACATCTGGTTGGCAATGGTCAGTTGTGGTTATGCTTTATTGAATATTTTCCTTTCTGCAGCTGAGAAATGTACAGCTTGGACTTGCTTCCATCCGGCCTTTTAAACCAAACTTCATCATGGTTAATTGTTGTAATTATGGCACTACAGAATATGAGGGAACAAGGGTCAAGGGAAGAAAAACAAGAGGAATTTAGAAACCATATAAGGTAATAAATAATCTCAAAACTTTTCCCATACAGTAAAAGGAAATACGTGTTAGTTGTAAATGCTGGCCCAAAGATACTGGCTCCATTGAGAGGACAGTTTTAACACAATCCTTTGGTAACTGTCTTCAGTGAAGAGTCTTCAGTGAAAATAGTTAATTTTTCAGCTATCTATCTATTTTCCTCTCCTGTGAGAAAACCCTCAACATGTACAAATATTTTAATTGTTTAAAAGAACAACAGTTACCCATAAAAAACACAACAACAGACTACCATGGTAAAAACCTACCCCAGTAAAAACCAGACCTGGTGGAAAACATACCCAGGAATTACTCTGAATACAAAGCAGTTGGAAAAAAGTTAAACAGTTTGAAGCCCAAGATTTAAAGTAGAAAATGTATTCCACTGCTAGTCATTATACCAAGACCATAAGAAATAAAGTCAAAGCCTGATCTAGAGTCATTCTTACATGAACTCTGCTTTTGTGTTCCTTGTAGTAAACCTTAATACAAATAGTGAACACAAGCCCCTCCCCATAACCCCTTCATTTTTTTTCTCCCAAGTAGAATTGATGACAAAAAAAGGCTCAAAACCAGAGACTAAAAGAGTTAAGCACATACTGAGTGAGTGTGATGAAACTTCCTCCAGGAAACTCTTCAGCCTTAAAAGTTGCCAAAATTTTGAAAGGCTGAGAAAGTTCTGCTGTATATTTGCTCTGAAAAGCATCAGCTTTTGTTTTTCGTCAGATACTGGATATTAAGATCTCTTTTTGGCCCAGTATAACTGCCATGTTCTGCTAAATTAATTGAGATTTTTTTTAATTTCAGAAATAATATACAGTTTACTAAAATACCTTCCTGTTTCAGCCCTGAGCATACACCAAAAATCACCCTCTCACCATACTCAAGGAAGCAAAGAAACTGCCAGTTTTTCAGTAAACTACTACTGTATGATGTTTAAGTTCATTTTCTGGGGTAGCTGTGCTTATTTAATCAATGCTGCACTTTGATTCGCTCTATTCAG
Organism: Buceros rhinoceros silvestris; assembly: GCF_000710305.1. Taxonomy (NCBI): domain Eukaryota; kingdom Metazoa; phylum Chordata; class Aves; order Bucerotiformes; family Bucerotidae; genus Buceros; species Buceros rhinoceros. The sequence continues at coordinate 16,134 of NW_010426171.1, read as the reverse complement.
TAAAAGGTAAGATATTTAAAATATTGTTTTAAACATACCTACCTTTTAGAATTTACAAATACCATACCTATAGAGAAAATGCTTTCAGGTATCTGAAGCATTCAACCAAATTTGCACTATAATATTTAGACTGTCTATATCTATTCTATAGGTAGAATCTGTTCTATAGGTAGAACCTTTGTTAAGAGAAGGAAATGCTGTAAGAAGAGTTCTAACTCTTTGTCAGAGCATTAAACCAACTGAACACAAAGCTTATCTTTAATGGTACAAAGTGTTTTTCCATAACTGAGTATTTTTTGGAAGAGCCAACAAATCAAATTCTCAAAGCAACAATATCCCAAGATACTAAAAAAAAAAAAACTTACTCAAAGGCTATTCAGAAACTAGTAGAGCTGAAATTGTTAGTGAGATCCTCACTTGACAAACATCTCATCACCTTCAGCGAAGTCCAACCTTTACTAGCCTCTCTCAGAAGAAGTCCAGTGCTCAACCTTCTTTGATAATGCCTGTTTTCCAAAGTGAACTAATAAACATTACTGAGGTGGCAGTATTTCCAAATAGGCCTCATTCTTCAATGCTATCACCCTGTCTACTGCTTAACATGAACGTACAGAGCTGTGTAAACTCAGCGATCTTTACCTTGTAGGACATTCATCTTTCTTATCAATGCATATCGTCTGTCCACGTCCATACCACTCTCCATCATAATAGAGTCTTCCTTCTTCAGATCTAGCACTATGTAGATGCTTTTCTAATTTGACAGGGGCTAAAACAATCAAGAGAAGTAATTTAGTATTGACTTGGTACAGGTCAATTAGATGTTTAAATACATTTTCATCGAGTTATGTACATAGAATACATGATTTCCATTATCAAAAGTAGCCTCTCTCTTAATAATTGCAAGAATGCATGAAAATTGGAAGCAAGATACCTTTTTATTTCTAGTCAAACAAATTCGAAGTTATATTACCACTTTCAGATAGACGCTATCTTGCCCACAACCTTCCTATCTGTGATACGAATTTTCAGAAATCGAGTAATGCAATATAGAGAAGACTTCAGATGGCAGAACCTGAAACCTCTTCATCAGCACATTACCACAACGTGCAAGTAGTAACACATAGCTACAGAAATATACCACCTGCGTGCCTCCCGTCCCTCCTCCCCCTTACTCACCACCACTGAGCATTTGATTTTACGTAATGTGCATTTTGTCTCAGTGCCAAATACCGGTTACCACTCCCATAGCTCCACTTTTTCAGGGTTGTAGCTTGCAGTGATGTCAGCATCCTTTAGAATGCACCCCTAAGGTCCTGATGCTCTCAGTTTCCTGCCTCATCTTGCGCAAACACTGGCATAACTCGCTAATAGCAATTGGTGCAAACCACTTTTAGAAGTCTAGATTTTTGCTGATAGTTTTCTAGAATTCAGGTGTTACCACAATCATCAGCCATCAAGCTACAAGCATCAGCACTTGAGAGAGAGGAAAAGAGAAGCCATGTCTTCCAGTTACCTCCCCCATCCCCCATCACTATACCAGGGCTGAAATAAGTAAGGTCTGCCCAGATGGAGTTTGCATCATTGCACACAGCAAGTTCTGTCTTGTGAAACCAGACAACGTTTACTTACGTTCTGGCTTTACTCTGTGCGGCCCCAGCGTAGCCATTGCCTTGAAACACAAAAGAAAATTAAGTTAGTCATAGTCTTTTTTTCTCAACTGCCACCTTTAATTGTGAAGCTGTGTGCAGTGTAGCTCAAGATACTTGCTTTTACATGCAGAAACCACAATCAGAGCAAATCTAAAAAAAAAATGTGTTCAATGGTGACTCAGTAACTAAAGAAAACAGAATTTCGGGGTGAAAAAACCACCTTCTTTAGCAAGTTTTTATTTCAAAATGAAAACCTCAAAGTACTATTATGTAATTCTGTCAAGAAAATACAAAATTACATTAACTCATTCCAAAAAACAAAATGCTGTATGAACAACCTACTCTTCTGATTTACACATTATACTCATAAGCTCACAATTTTTTTCTCATGCAAACTCTAGACAACACACTGTATTAAAGTAGGTTTAAAAAAAAACTCTGGGAGTTTTTTGGGGTTGGTTGGTTGTTGTTTGTTTTGTTTTTAAATATTTCAGGAAAAGGCAAAATCCCCAGTAGATTCTGGGTTTGTTGCTATTGTTTAAAATACGGTTACTCTACAGGAGAGAAACCGGGGGAAATGTATTTTGTGTCTGTTCCTCTGATGCGCGAGGAAGAGAAAAGTCAGACGTGTTTTCACACGGGCATCACATTTTACTTCTTGTTTAGGAAATATGTTCAGGTATAAAGCAGGATGGAATCTGACTCAAAGCCATTTCCCACCAAGTTTTTGAATTCACATAAGCAGCTCATTATTCCATAAACTGGGGAACACTAGGGGAAATCTTCTGACTGCAGGCGCAAGGCAAGGATGGCATTTCACTATGACAAAGATCTGAAAAAGGCTCTCTGCACTTAAATAAATCCAGTTAACAGCTGGATTTATTTTTTCAAATACATCAACTGGTCAAAAACACTTGGTCAAACAAAAGCCACAGACGCTGGCATTCATCCTTTCATCTTACCTTCCTTATTGTTGTCCAGTCTTCAAGTATATCAAGGTCTTGTAACATATAAACTATATAGGGACGTGGGAAAGTTAGGGAAAATTCTTTTAAACAGCAATAATAAAAATACTCCAATGTTTGTAAACAGATATTAATAGCTCTGTTCTGCCAGTCTTTCACACAAAGAATACCTACGTGAAGTGAAAGCTCAGTAAAAACAAATGCATCTTTGCATTATGCAAACTGGAAGTACACTTTAAAATTAAAAGAGCTAAGTAACAGTATATTGCTATTCAGACTACTGGAGTTCAACATGAGGATAAGATAAACACTTGTGATACAACCATTCCAGCCCTAACAATTCTAAAAATCATCCTATTTTTGAATACTACAAATTACAACTAAAATTCACTGCAATTTCAACATACCTCTGCAAAGCAGCATCCACACTAGTATCAGCTTTGATAAAATCATTATTTTTACAGTATTCTGCACCATATTTCTTTGAGATAAGTGTAGACAGCACCAGTTCTCTGACTATCAAATATCCAAAAAACAGGAAGTAGAAAGACAAAGCCCTTTCCTTGTAAAGTAAATTTCCTTTAAATTGTAAAGTAAAAAATGTGAACTTCAAAACAAAACTCTGCATAGCATAGCTATTCCACCAGTTTTCACTTTGTTTCTCCCCATTTCATCTCTGAAAAACAGAAAAACAGTTTAGAAAAAGATGTTTTGAATGTTTAAAAACTAAATCTCCTGAAATAGGATACAAATGCTTTAACCTTCATTCTATTTCAAATTTTAAGAATCTTCAGCCATTCTCAAACTCGTTTTCCCCGAAGAATTACAACTCAAAAGCTATGTAAAATTTCTAGCTATCTGCTTTACAAGGGTCTATACAAACTGACAACTATTCACAACTATTTTAAAATCATAAGCGAAAATAGCAAATTAATTCACAAACAACTGAAAGTACTTTCAGCCCTATGAGCTTCCTGAAATTGCTGGGGTTTTAGAGCTAATACTAGGTTAGCATTTTCTGTTTGGAATGCATTCTAAAACGGCAGGGAACTTGTAATTCACAGAATCTGATGCTGTTTATATGAACATCCATGACAAGGATGACTGAGAGCTAAAGAAAACACACTTCCACACCACCTGGGACTGAAATTGCTAAAAGGAGTTAAGAAATTAATGAAGTCACTTGTACCTGCATGGATTAATATCGCTAGCTTTGAAGTGCTAGTTAAAAAACATTTCTACTAATAAACTCAATTTATGACACATCCTAATGGAAGAACAGTTATTAGGACAAATCACCCATGTGGGATGTGTTCCAGTAAATCAACCCTCCTGAAGGAGGGTGTCCCAAAGATGACAGATTTTTCAGAAACTTCTGCCTTCCCACCTTCTCCTATTGCTAGAAAACCTTGTGAAGGTAAGAGGATTTTTTTGCAGCAGCTTAGCAATAAAAAATGGCCTTTGTACAATATAATGTCAATACTTGGAAGCTAGTCCCTTTTAGGTAGTCTCCGCGATTCTGGCAATTTCTAAGCCGTCATATCTCTATCCTATAAAAATGTTAGGCTGGGAGAAGGACTAGAGAGAACAAAGGCATCTCCCGCTTTCTCTGGGGAAAGAAGGTATCATCTTAGGCACTGAACCTTAAAATGTTTCAGCTGCACTGCATGCTTGTCAACAGCTATGACAAAGCAAAATTCTTAAACGCAGGAACCCCAAATCCACAAACATTCAGAATTTTAAACTTTTAACCAAAGGGTGTTCTAAAGTCTATGGAATTGTTAAAAAGTAATAAATTGAGGTAAAGATGTCCCAGTATGAGAAGCAAAGTTATACGGGAGAAGTTACTCAAGTCAGGTTATACTTTGCACAAAGATTGTCTAACTTTTTTCTGCTTTTGCCTTGTAGCTCTATTTTTTGAAGAGTTAGAAAAATCACCTTTTAGAAATATTCTCTATATGAAATTGGTCGTTAGAGAAGCTTAATTTCTATTTTCATAATGGGATGTGTCAATGTGGTTTCTTTAATCTTAATTAAAGTAACGTCTGCAAAAACCAATTTAGAGAATGTATTGTCACTTCCACTTGTTATTAATGACATATGCATTGAGACTTGTTATAAAACTACAAGAAAGAACAATGATTTCAGTAAAAGGATATCTGATACAACAACAGGTTTCTTCTTATCTGGACTAAATGGATCCTTCCTTTTCTTCCTGGACTGTAGCTCATCATTCCATAATTCTGAAAAGACATAATAAGAACATGCTATGAATCAGAAACATTTACAAGTTTAGCTCTTTTTACAGCAGAAAACACTGTCCAAAAATTAGAAATTACACATTTTCTGGTGTTTCTAAACAGAATGAAGGTGTTACATGATTACATTGTCATAGATCAATACTCCTAAAACACACAGGGGATGCTGACAATTTCTAGACCAAACTTTGTTTTAAGCTTAAATTCAACCCCCTGCACAAAGTCTACAGCTTAATCACATTTTACTGGATAACCTGAAACTCAGACATACCACAACTCATCAGCAGCTACCAGGAGATTAAAAAAACCAAAACAACCTAACAAAAAAAAAACCAAAAAACCCTCCCACCGAACAACCAACCAAAACCCCAACTCTGAATTTCCATCCACCTGAGGTAATGTCAATGCTATGCCTGTCTTCTTCGAGTCTTCTAATCTTCTCTTCTAGTTCACTTTGTACAGTATCATACAACAGAAGCTTTTCACTCTGAAGAAGGAAGAAATTACACATTTTTACATGACCAAGTTCTATCATCTAAATATACATGGCAACAATTTAAAGCCTCAGTAGACAGAAGGTAAAAGTAGCTTTAAGTGAAAATTTTTCAGAAACCATAAAGCATATGACATTTCCCTCTACTCTCTTCCTTCACATGAGATCCAGCTCCCTAAAGACAGCACACTCGCTTGGCATGACTGTAAATATCATTATCAAATATCAGTACCAAGAATAACTAAGAATATAAAAGCATGCAGCTAGTTCTCCAGAATAACAGCTTGTATTTGGACACAAATACAGTATTTTCCTTCTGGATAGCAAAGATTTATTCACAACGAATAACTAAAGCAGTGACCTCCAGGCCATCTTTCACTACAAATCAGAAAAGCTAATATCTTCATGGAAAGCTTTTTATTAAGCTGCCTCCTAATAAAGCTGCAGTTATTTACAGAGAATTATCATCTATTACCATGGTATTTATAACCATCTATTTTCATAGATCTAAAAAATACATTCCCACCAAAGAAAGAATTTATTGAGCACATACAATAATCTAGATAGCTGCGAAAGCAAAACCATCTACCTTAAAGCTGTGAGACATACTTTTAAAGCACTGCTTTAGAAAAGTTAGCTAGTTCATCCTTTTAAAAGGCAATTTCTGACCCAAATGGATTAACATCGTGCCTTCAGTGTTAGGTGTATCATTAGCGTATTTAGATGCTTAAATAAAAATGTTTATGTTCAAGGAGATAAATATATTTTGCCTGCAACTGCTTTTAAAATGACAGCTCTATCACAGGCTGTCCAAGGCATCTTAAAAAAACATTATTATCATTTCACGTGGGAATTTATTAATAAGAACCTGTTAATGAAAACTAAGAAGCTTTAGCTATACTTATATGCAAAGCCCAACTAATAAAAAGCTAATTTCTACATGCTTTTAATAACCTCTTCTGTGGGCTTAAACATCACAAGGCAATTGCACTCAAATAGCAAATCACAGGAGTAATAAAAACATGCACTGAACTGGGAAAGCATGACAGACAGTAAACCTAGACAAGATTAGCTATTGGTGTAAAATAGCTGGTACAACCTCACAGTGCTGTCGAGAGGCTTGAATTTCACATTCATACTTGTTCTTCACAGATTCCAGACAAAGCTCTCTATAGATACCTGCAATCAGACAAATGACAGCAATATTACTTTCTTCAGCTAGTATCTGATTTCAGAATTCTCTTTTAAGACTGCCTACAAGGCCCAAACATGTACATACTGGAAAATACAGGTATCAGGCCCTTACAGTGACTGGCTGCCTTACAGAGTCAAAATAAGAACAATCTCTTAATTCTAAAGATCTGATGAAAAATAAAAGCTACTTTAACCGTTTTCCCTATCAGTCAACAAATTACACCATGCTACCATTACAAAATAGGACTATTGCATATTTCTGATCAAATTATCCTGGATATCATCATCTTCTAAGTCCATGAAGTGCTAAATGGCCTCTTCTGTTTTCTGATTATTGTTTTAAATAATGTTTTGGGTTTTTTAAATAGCTAGAAACCTGAATGAAAGAACAAGCTTTTACAAATTAATACTTGGAATAAGGCTTATGTTATAACACATGACTTTAATAAATCACATCAACTAACAAGACTGCTCCAGTCTTCGAAATAGCCACTTCGTGATACACAGGATACTGCTTCTGAGTGTTAGGAGCATTTCTAACACATTTCTGAAATGTGTCTACTAAACAGACAGCTGAAAAAATCTGAAAGGTATCTGAAATGTAGTATCTAGCAAGTATAGATAGAACTTGATTTAATATAGTCACTGCATTTCAACACCAAATACTCCAATTGTTCCAGATTACCATCTTGAGTTCAGTTTGCATGCACACTGGTGCTGTCTAGCAACTAAACAACTCCCAGAAACAACCTCCCTCAGAACTCTGTTGACTATAAATTAATACAGTACAAGAGGAACAATCCTGTTACCGGCAATTCCTCTGAAAAACAAACGACAAAGTATTACGTCAATCATCTTTCTGCTGTGAAATCACTTTGATCTAGAATTCAAAATGTTCTTTCATTCCATCAGTATGTTATGTTGGCTTTTTATTTTTTTAAATCCTTACAGCTAACTGGCATATCTAGGTCTACCGATTTATAACCATTGCTCATCTGTCTGAAATTGAGCAGTATAGGTACGGCTATTTCTAGCAGACACAGTTGTACTCCTGACTCGCCTCAATAGTCAAGACCCACATTTTGTGTGAACAGTGCAGAGAGCAGAGGAACACAAGTTTCTTTGCTACACAGATGCAGTTATACTCACAGTTTGGCCAAACATAGTTTAGCTTTCTTTTTTTCTGCACCCCTTCCTCCCCTCTCTCAGGTAGAAGTAGGTCCTTAGGGGTTACCTGCTCAAGCTCAAGTTCTGCTAATACCCACTTCTGTCAACGCTCTCAAACAGTAAGAGCAAATATACCTGTTCTGCAGTTTCTTGCTTTCTCAGGAAGCATTTTATCCATTCCATTCAGATGAGGACAAAAGGAAAACCAATCCTGATTTCTAGTCTCAACTTCAACTATAAGAAGCTTAGTAGTTTTTACCCTGGGCAATTTTTACATTGGAATGCAGACCTTCAGTGCTGCACAAGACAAATCAGGAGAATCTGTAATACTCTGCCTATCTGTACCCAGCTACACAAAAGCACCAACAGCTGGCCACATTTAAAACTGCAAATCAAAAGCCTTCATTAAGGTTGCTTTTATATCAACTCTTCTGCAAGTTCTGCAAAGCCCAAGTGGGGCTACTTAGGACTAGTCAAGCAAATTGGAATTAAGATCTCCAATTGGAAAATTTTTGTAAATTATTATTGCTGTTTTTAATTCAGTAATTTTGTGATTCCAACATAGACAGCCATTGAATGAAACATGAAAAATGACATATTTTTAGTGTGATGTTATCAGGAGATCTGTGCAAAGAGGTAAGTAACGCAGTCATTTGGACTTGAAAAGTATTTTACATTTAAAACTATGCACAGTATTTCTAACTTTAAAATACATTCCTATAACAATTTTAAAGAAAAAATATTGACCTTAAAATGCATAGCAAGCTAATACCGTTGGAACTGCAATACTCATTTCGCGTGCCTACCTGCCACCTTGGTTCGGATCTGCATATTTTCTTGCAAAGCTGCCAATGGTTCTAAATATTCAGGTGCTTTTCCAGCTATGACCTCTTGTAGTTTCGCATCCACTTGGCTTAATCTTTCTTTGTAAAGTCTTAGAATAACAGAAATAAAAAAAAAAAAATGCATTTTATTTAAAAGCAATCACAAGTTAGAAGAAGTAATTTTAAAAGAACTGTTCTGCATCTCTTTGTTATGTTAGAACATCCACTGAAGCACAGTTAAGGTTTGTTACCACCTGAGTTTTGAAATATATATTTTCTCTTTGAACAATATTCCTCATGCCTGTTTAAGCCTTTCTGGAAAACACAAGCAGACAATCAGAAAAGTAGAAAGTGAAGATAAAATGAAATGTATCTCCATCTCTAAGGAAGAAGAAAAAAGAAATTGCATGGTTATTAATAGGATTAAGATGGAGTAGGAGGTGAATCAACATGGAAGAGGACAGGAAAGGGTGCTACAATGGATACGAACAACATGACTTAATTATGGGAGACAAAGACAGATACTTTGTGGATGACAACCGACTAAATTTCAAGTAAAATATATGCTCCAGAATAGACATGGTTTCCTCAAAGTTTCACCTGTCAGCACCTGATTAAGTTAGTTGCCAAACTACCACCCATTTAAAATTGAACAGATGCATCTAGATTGTCTGGGCACATGTGAAAAAAAGCCAGTTTAAAAGACATACAAGACTGGCTCTAACACAAATGAGAGTCACTTTTGAGTAACTGTGGCTATTAATTTTGCCTCTTCTACTTACTAGGTCTTTACTACTGATGCAGATATTATGGCAAACCACAGACTATTTGGGTTTGGTTTTTTTTTTTTAGTATTAGTATCAGGTTTGCAGTAACAAGAAGAAACTTTCTTTGGTACCAACTGTAAAAACTAATGTGATACCCTGCAAAAAAACCCAACCACTTCTTATTTATCAAAGACAGTGCTTGATCTGACCCACATATATTAAGTGGTAAGAAAGTTCTTTAGAAAATAAATAAAATCACAGATTTCCGTAAAATCACAATTCCTTGGTTCTGCTAAGGATTTTGATGTAATAAACCCACACCAGTCCTTCACAGCACTCATGCTTCAAAGCCATTCTTACAGCAAAACAGAAAATAAATACATAAATGTATAAATACATAAAAGCATTCTGGAGCAACTACCTGCAAATAATTTCAGAACTCTCAATCCTTATTCTTCTGCAAAAGCAGCATCCATGTATATGAAGGACAAGAAACACTAGCTGCACTCCATATTGTCATGGACTAGATCCTCAAATGAGGCACTTAAACTACTGAAATACTTACTGATCTTTCAGGTCTGTAAATTGCTTTTCAAGATTGGACATTTCATCTAAACACTCCATTCTTCTTCGTTCACAGTCCTCATCATCCATTTCTAAGAATAAAAGAAAAAGTAATTTATTTTGAACAATGTAATGTATAACCAAATAAACTGAATATTTTGTTCCTAGTGAATTTATAACGGAATATGAGAAATCACTTGCCACAAACTGCTAAGTAAGAAATGTAGATTTAATTCCAGAAGAAACCCCATAAACAGCCATGTAAAGCAACTGCATTTCTAATGAAATACTTAACTTGTGAAATCTAGCATTTTGCAGAATCTTGATTTTATGTGCTTTTATGCAGCAAGAGTAATTAACATTAAACTGTTTCCACAGGGTTTTTTTTTTAATTTATATTCCTGAATTTTTTGCTTTACGTATCTAGCAAATGTAACTGTAAAGTATACTAAGTACCCACTTTTTGGCCAAAAATTTTGCCACTTGCCTAGAGACATCTGATGTTACTAAAAATCGGCTGTTACCTCCACTGCCTTTTCTTGGATTAGAAAACTAAAAAAGTAAGCTACAAAATTCTTAACTTTTTCCTGCCCTTCCCAGAAGGAAAAAAAAGCTTTGTTGAGTCATATTCAGAAGTTGGAGATTTCCTGAAAGAATCTCAGGAATTAGCTCTCTACAGTTGTGGTACAACTGCACAATTATCAACCAGCAGAAGACATGCAGAAGGGATGGACATGCAGTCAGGAACTGGGGCTGAACTGGTACAAACAGGCCAGGTGTTTGAGAGAAGGGGCTGTCCTGAGGAGGCCATATCCACCCGAGCATTTACTCTTGTCAAGAAAAGTCCTGACAGAAGGGCAAAGCAGGACACTGAACCAACCAGAGACAGCCTGACCCCACTCTTCTAGACCATAAACAACTCTGTGCCTTTCGCTGCTTCCTCACTCGCACTTTTCTGACAGCTTTACACTGTGTCCAACACCAGCTACGGAAAGCGGCACGCAAATCTTCAGCCTTCTTGTTTTGCCAAAGAGCACAACAATTTGCAAAGGTGATGAGGTGAAGGGAGTAGCTTCAAGGCCAGCACAGCTACTCCAGAGGATCTGAATAATGCAGATTTTCCACTCAGACTTCTCTGTGTATGAAGTTTTCTGCACATAGCTTCTTCCTGAAATCATCATAAGCTTTTAAAACCAAAAACTGTACTAGCCCTCTCTGTCTGGATATGAAAACTAGCAGCAGTGGAGCAGTATTGATCTGTATTCCAATGATACCTACAAGACCAAATCAAAGACCTACTGCAGTTGGTCACATTACAGTTAGTACAAACAAAAAAGAGAGCGTGTACGAAGTTTTAAAACATGACATGACCTAAGAGCAAGAAAATGTAGAGACAGAACTTCAAAAAAATGCACTGAATGCTCAGCATGCTGGGGAGGGTAAGGGAATAGAGTATCAGGCTGACAGGAGATATCAGTTTATTTTACAATACTGTTCTCAAAAGCAAGGCAGATCCTTATCCCAGAACAAGACTGAAAATCAGATTAAAGAGCAAAGTTGTATTTGGTTGTCTGACGTAATGCTCAAGCCAAAACTCACTGGGCAACTTTCAACCTGGCCAGATTTGAGAATTTGAGTCACGTTGCTCAAAGAGTTGTGTAAAGCATTTATGCGCTATGAAAATAAAGCTCTTTAAAATTTGAAGGTGTCTCCCCGGGAAGCCAGGCAGGAACGAGCACCAGGATACCGACAGTTCTCCCACTTCATTCTCAAACCCAAATACGTGTTTAAAGTGTGTTCAGCTGTGCTTCTGGTTCCAAGCATGTTTTTGTAAGGAATTCACTCAGAAGCTTTTCCTTAAATTAGGATGGATTTTACTGTTTAGGGACTACAAAGAAAACAGATTGAACTGTAACCCTTGCTGAGGTTCAGTGCTGCACCCACTGTTGGAGAAGGGGAATCACATCTCCCATTGCCAACTTGCACTGCAAGGAAACTGGTATCTGTGGACACTGCTGACTCTTCTAGATACTGAAATAACACATAGCTCTCTGCAATCTCTCCTAAGATTCATAAAATAGTGAAGATTTTCAGAGTCCTGAAATATCTTTAATTCCCCAGTTATGGAAGTTCTTACCCATGGCCTTAAACAATGTATAGGCTGGGGAATATGTAGCACTGAAAAGTAGTAAGAGGTTTTAGGATCAAATCTCATGGCTTTCCAGTTCAAAATTTACATCACTGGAGGGAGAAGATTCCTCATTTCATATTAAAAACACTTGCTAATAGGCCCATACTGTCTCAACACTTGAGATCTCCCATAAAGTTTTGTGCCACACAAAGTCTTTAGGGTATTTTTAAACACTTTCAAAATCACAGTCATTCTTTTCCTACTATATTCAGGCAGTCCAGCTCAGTAACTAGGATGGCCTGGTTTAAAGACAAAAAAACCCACAGTACTTAAAATGTAAGAAAGCCTGAAATAGCTTTTTTTAATAAGCTGTGGCCTACATAAAGTGCTCTAAAAAATAGCCAAATTCTCATCTGGGATGGTGAGCATAACTAGTGGCTTTTTTATTCATCCCTAACATGCTATTCTATACCCCGGTCAATAAAAAAACTCTACTAAATACATAACATCAAAGGGAACAGGACAGGAACAGTGCCAGCTCTCAAGGGCAAGTTATGCTTCTTCTAACCACACCTCCTGTATTCTCAGGCATCTATTGGAAAAAAAAAAAACAGAAGGCTGAACGCGGGGAAAGCAAATGACAAATGTAACAAAAAAAAAAAAAAAAAAATCCTTTCCTTCAAAATCTTTTTTTGCCATTATTACTAATTATAATTAAGACTTATTTCTTGCGGTGCTAATCACCTTATGTCTGTAGGAGCAATATGCTTCCATGGAGTACATTCATATTTGTCAAGACACTGGGACAAGGATGTAATTTCCTGTAATCATCGCGTTTTAAGTGCCCCCTTAAAAGCATTTCTCTGTGGAATGCAATAGAAATTATCTGAAGAGCTTCTTGTATTGTTTTAAAGGGACCTTAACTTAAAAACACAATTTTCCCTTTCTGCCCCCTATTCCCACAAGAAACCAAGACAAAGGCAAGACAACAGAATTATTTCCCTTCCACAGAAATCAACAAAAGTGTTTTTGAGGACATGTAAATGTCAAAGTTTTCTTTAGATATATCAGTTAGCACAAGCACAAACAGGAGCAAAGGCAAGGTTTGAAAAAGAGCAAACTTCAACGCTGTAACTAACAGACAACTCTCTCTAGAGCAGAGCCAGGGAGCTGGAGGAGAGAAAAGAGTTAATCTACATCTGTTATACTGAGTTCCCTTTCTCACACTGAAAATTACATTCGACATACAGATTAGCCAGAAGAGAGATGAAGAAAGAGCATTGCCAGACCACATCTAGCTACAGTACAAACTGGCAGGCTACAATGGGCTAAGGAACAGTGGTTATTGTTGCAGTGCTGCTTCTGGACCTCAGCCAGGAGTCCTTCACCATGCTGTGTCTCACCCACCTACTGCCCAATAAGCTTGCATATTCCTCGTTTACACTCTCTCTGTTTTCCCCTGAAAGATGTAACAAACTTCACATATCAGAACTTGAAAAGCTGTCTCCATCAATTTCTTATCCAAAATACAGTATGTCCTTTTTTTAATCCATGCACAATTCTGATAATAAAAGAAGAGAAGCAAGTTTCCATAGGTCACATCTGAAAGGAACAGAGCAGGTTGCTGTGCAAACAAGGAGACAGTGAGATGTGCTTGTCCAACTTAGAGCATGGCTACCTCCAGCTGCTTGCCCTGGAACCCTTGCTCAAGTTCACTTTTTTTCCATGGCATAACCACCAGCACACACAGACGCTGCCTAGTTTAGGTTTCATCAAAACAACCCAAAACAGATTAAGCACATTTTTGTGGTCTTGATTTTCAATGGAATCACTCAGAGAAGGGGGTGAGGAAAGACTGATCAGCCGTCCTTGGCAGCAGGCCTGTAATTGTGTCAATAAACTCTCCACCTACAACAGCCCAACTGTTTATAAAAGCTGTGCGCACATTCAAGTTCCAGTACAGCACAGCTTTGAAGACAGTCCCACGACGGGTCCCACTTATCAGGCACTGGGTCAGCTTGCAGCACTTTTGGTCAAAACACAAGCCAAATTCTTTTCCTATCAAGTTAAACCCAAAGCTTCATTCCAGGTACTTGTCAGATGTGTTCCAACATCTATGGAGAAAACAAGGGTTTGAAACAATGACTTGTCACTCTGGCAGCTTCCAACCAAACATATTTGGTTCAGGCTACACAACCAGAAATAAACCCTAACTATTTTGGAGATGCAGGGGTCCTCACAACTATCTACTTACAACTCCTTATTCCCTACTCTTATTTTCCAAATCAGTTGCTAATACACAAGATACAAATAAAATCAGTATATTTATAACAATTTTGCTAACTCTTTCAAGCCCATGTCTAGATGTGGTCCACAGTCCACTGTTGGAAGAGATTTCCTGTGCATCACTGCATTAGACAAGAGAAGCAAGATCCTCCCTCAGGGACACAGCAGCCCAGAACTGAAGGATTTCCTGCTCCGGAGGACCTCTTATTTAAACCCATGTAAATCACTAGACCCAAGTTCACAAAAACGAGTGGGTGTCCAGTTAACTGATGGGAGGTGTTTACAGAGTCACAAAATTGCAATTTATGACTCCTGCTGCTATGGAGCTGCAGTCTGTCTAACCACAGGTTTACACAGACTCCAGTGCCTCCTATTTACATATCAGACTCTTCACTGAGATATTCCCACTAGCTACCTTTATAACAGGTTATTTTTCTGACAGCTTAGCATATAAAGGCCCAAAAAGCACTGAAGAAAGTTCAAGGAAGAGGACAGGAAAGCACATCACAGCAGGAAGGGGGGTAAGGACATGAATTAGGACAGCAGCAGCCAGCGGCAGGGGAGAAAAAAGGGAAAAAGGAGGAAAAAAAAAAAAACCCAAAACACGGGAAGCTCTGTATAAACTATGGGCAGATTACCTGGATTTGTAGATTAGCCAAGGCCTCTACTGGGGGATCAACTCTGATGCAGAGTGAGTGTTAGATCAAGGTCTATGGAAGTGATTATACTCCCTTCCAGTATGATAGCCACACTTTCTCAGCGCTCCAGAGTCTTCACTCTGCTTCTGCAGGGTCAAGCTCAGTTGTCTCTGTACCGCACTGGTGGGGCTCCAGCACCTTGCTAGACCATGCACAGCCCAGACAAGGGCAAGCTTTATGGGGGCTTTCCCTGAACTGCATTGGTGTGGATACAAAAGCCATAAGATGTGATGCTCAAGATCTCCCAGAACTTTTAACATTAAAAAAGAAGAATTAGCATAACCGTACATTGGGGATTTTAGCACACAGAGATAAATCAATCACAAGCCAGCATATGCAAGAAAATATAATTTTACAGCTGCCTAATTTGTCTAGTTCACGGTGTGCCGCTCCTTCCACTGTGTCAAGCCCAGCATTCATGCTACAACTGAATGTGCCAGAACAAGCATGGGACAGGATCCCAGCAGACCACTCTAAATCACTTAAGCTGCCAGAAACACACGTCAGGACCACAGCTAGCACTGAACACAGCTACTGTCTTTCAGCTAGCCCTTCTAGTGCCAACGATCCTGCTTATGGAGCTTACTTACAGAGCCCAGTGATTCCAGAGCAGCAGTCAGCACTTTTCCCAGTAAGTGACCATTTTAAAATTTACCCCTTGTAAATGCAAGAGAAGTTTGAACAGATAATAACTTCCTAACACAGTGGAAATTGAGCCTAGAAAAGTAATCCTTTTAAAGCTACTAATATCATTCAAATCCACAGTCCAGAGGACCTATGGAAAAAGGAAGGGACCTTTGGCAGAGGACAGGTTGAAATGCCTTGCAAAAACAGGCCAATTGTACTGTCAGGTCTTCCAATGCCCCCTCAAAGACAGGCCTCCTCAGAACACCTAACTGATATTCACGATTTTGCATACGAGGAAATACACGCCTATACATACGTGCACACATGTACACCTGTATTTTCTGTGTACACATGCACACGTATGTATTTATGTACGCCAAGTCTGTCAGTGCAGACCGTAGCGAGCACCCCCGCTGCGGGCCGCGCACTTAAGTCCAGCAGGGCACAACCCACAGCACCTACACGGAACGGAACGGAACGGCCCGGCCCGCCAAGCGCCGGTGCCGGCCGG
>NW_010426170.1:3801-4093 GCF_000710305.1 Buceros rhinoceros silvestris | reverse complement strand
GGTGACTTTTCAGAAGCTCTGACTCACCCACTACTGCTGTCCTGGGAAGGTCACACAACCTGGCAAATGCAAGCCAGACCGACAGCCTGGTGCCTTCCAGAAAAGCACCACAAACGGCATCTGGGGTTGGTGGGTTTTCAGCACAACTGCATACCAAAACCATGTGGTTCATGACAGCCAATGGAAGACCTCAAATACTGTGTGAGGGAAAGCCCTAAGGAGATGGAGGTTCTCCAGAAACCACATCCTTGGGCACCTCACGGAGGAGGCTGCCCTTACTCCACGCAGACCC
>NW_010426170.1:3447-3657 GCF_000710305.1 Buceros rhinoceros silvestris | reverse complement strand
GGAGACCTAGCCCACCAGGACACATCCAAATGGCCACTTTAGTGGCCAGGGACAACCAGAACAACCCCAACAGAAATAACAGGAAGTTTCTGCTTTTGTTACGCACCTGCAGGCATTTTCTTCCCATGAGGATGGTAGGGAGAGCTCTCAGGTTCCCCTTGACCATGTGTCTCTGTTTTGACCGCATCCAGAGCTAAAGCATAGCAGCTG
>NW_010426170.1:2657-2935 GCF_000710305.1 Buceros rhinoceros silvestris | reverse complement strand
GTGGTCTGTGCTATGCTTTGGAACCGTCTGTTGGCAGGCAGAGCAGGCCATCCTTTGCCTCTGTTTGCATAGACCAGGTCGTCCTTCTTAGATGTGGGTAGCCTGACCTGGCGGTGTGATTGCTGGTGATGGTGCCTTCCGGTGCCTGTTCTTTGGGAGACCCTGGTGCTGGACAGGCAGAGTAGACCTGTCCGCCTGTTGATGGTACTGACAGACCAGGCCTTCCAATGAAGATGAACGGGTAGACAGGGGGGGCCGCTTGCTGCGTTTCCGGTTGT
>NW_010426170.1:2022-2337 GCF_000710305.1 Buceros rhinoceros silvestris | reverse complement strand
CAAGAAGGGGATGGGACAGGAGCAGCCCCTGGCTTGTGCAGGTGTCCCATGGACGTGAGTAGGAGATGGGGGAGGAGCAGCACATGGCAGGGGCTCAGCACAAGCCAGAGGCAGCAAGGTCAACCCTCTTCTGGCACAGGGACATGAGGTCTATGGAGGGTGAACCCGTCAATCTGTCCTGTCGGTTCAGTTCCGAAGGGTCTCACTGCCCAACTCAGGTGCAGCATCGGGGCAGGATTTGTGCTTCATTTTTCTTATTGCACCAAAGGTGGGGCGTGTGGCGGAGGGACCCTGGTCCAGCTCATCCCTTGTGGT
>NW_010426170.1:1412-1740 GCF_000710305.1 Buceros rhinoceros silvestris | reverse complement strand
CCAGGATAAGGCCAACCGGGGCGTCCAGGGACAGTTGTAGCTCTGATGGCCAAATCACCTGGCACTGACTTTAATGGACAAGGCGCTGGCAGGCGTTCAGCTGCCTTTTATAGTTGGCTTTGTACTTCCAACCCCTACTTCTTTATCCCCTTCCTTCTCTTGCACCCTCCTGGTTCCTCAGGCTGCATCCAGGGACATCAGCTGCAGGAGATGTTCAGAGAAGGCAGGGAAAGCAAGTGAGAACAAGGGTGAGAAATGGGGTGGGGGCTGTAGTCACAAAGAAAAACAGGTTGGAAAAGAGGTTGGAGCTGCAGCTGCAGCTCTTGCC
>NW_010426170.1:0-616 GCF_000710305.1 Buceros rhinoceros silvestris | reverse complement strand
TGAGTGTGGCGTTGGTGTGGGGGGGGTTGTGGAGGGATCTCAGAGAGACTCAGGGGGTTCTCAGAGGGCTCTGGGGTACTAAGGGTGGGGAACGGCCTTGGGACTCCCCCCTCGGGCTCTGTTTCAGCCCCATCCCAGGGATTTTGGGGCTTTTAGGGCGTCTTAGCAAAGCGTCCCCGACCCTGTGGAGATGGGGGTGTCTGGGGAGGGGGAGAACAGGGAAACTGGGTGGGTGTTTGGTCCTGCCCTGGCACTGCACCTGGGTGGGCTGCGTCTCTCCCACTGGGTGAAGTGTCTTGATGGGACCATCGCAGCCAAAGGAGACAAACACCATCTGCCTCGCTGAAATTCTTCAACCCCCCCCCGAAAAAGGGAGTAGCATGGCCCCTTCCTGCCCTCCCGCAGCTCACAGTGCGGCGTCTCTGGTGGTCACTCCCAGCACTTGCCCTGCAGTTCCACTTGTATGAACCTGGGCAAAAACAGAGATAAAAATATAAACAGTCAGAGATAGACAGAGATATTTATGTTGATATTTTTGTATTTTATGTCTTGAACCTGGTACTTATAAATTTAGATTCTTTATATTATTTATATTTATATTTATATTTATATTTAT
>NW_010426169.1:82966-87509 GCF_000710305.1 Buceros rhinoceros silvestris | reverse complement strand
TTTGGGAGTGCTTCATGACAGGCTGCAGAGGAGGTTTGTCTGTCTGTGGTGTCCTGGCCTTCGGCTCTTGCTTGGGGACCCCCAACGGCTAGATGAAGCTCTGTCCTTCCCCCTAGCGAGGGAGGTGCCTGGCTGGGCAGTGCTCCCAGGGACTCAGTAGCAGAGCAGCACTGGAGTTGCCAGAAAGAAGCTGAAAACCTGCCAAACCTCAGCTGGGATGAAGAGAAAAAGCCCCAAAGTGTGGGACTTTGTTAATAGCGAGCGGTTAGGGGTTGCTGAACAAAAGGGCTTGTCCTGCAATGGTACAGTGGGCAGGGAGAGATTGGGTTCATTTGACCGTGTTTCAGCCAGGTCTGATGGGATTTTTCCACTTTGAAAGTTCCTTTATTCTTGCTTGTGCTTTGACAAAACAGCTGTGGTGTTTTAGGGCTCCCGGGGTGTTCTTGTGCTCACAGTGGAGTGAGGACTGGGTCGAGGCTGTGATGGGTTCACCCCACATGCCAGAAAACGTCCCTTAGCCTTGCTTAGCAATCTTTAAACCTCCTATAGCCCAGATAAACACCTAAAATCACTGCAAGGTGCCACAGCAGGAGAGCAGAGAGGGCAGTCACAGTTTTGTACAACTTTACAGGGAGCGGGAATTTGTTAGGTGAGAATGACTATGTGACGTGAGAATTGGGAAAACCCCAGTGGCTCTGACAAATTTAACTCTGGCATGGGGGACTCCAGGAATAATACAAGTTTTATACAAGCTTTCATTGTTGGCTTTTCCCAGTCAGATTCTTTATCTGGTGGGGTTTTGTTGCCTAACACTGTTCGATGTTGTCTTCCATTTTTTCCAGTCACTCATTCTTCCTTTCCATTGGCCTATTCCTTATTACCTGGAGTCATTTGGGTGACAATCATTTTCACTTCAAAAAATTCCACTACCTTTGCTAAAGGATAAATCACGTCCTATTGAAAGTCAACAGAAAGTTGAATGAGCCCCAAAGTGGACCTGAAATTGTTTCTTCCTTTCAGGTTTCTCAGTGTGGTATTTGCCTCCTAGCAACCACCATTTGCAGGCAGTGGCTCAGCAGTTTTAAGCTCTTGCTTGTGTGCCACAACTGGCATCCCACTGCATCCCACAGAGCTTTACAAAGCACCCGGCAGCATCAACTCATTCTACTTGCTGTAGGTGTCATTTAGACAGCAGTGTTATACAACAGTCCGAAAAGCAAAGGGAAGTCCTGTCCTGTAGAGGCCGTAATAGGAGGATAGGGTGTGTTGCAAGCTCGATTAATAACCCAGGTTGACAGAAGTACCCAGAACATGTTTGGGGATCACCTGTGGTTTTACTGCCTGGAGTATCCCAAATGAGCGGTGAGGCTCTATCTCTGAGCTGCACTTCGTGCATCAGCTCATCCCAGGTGCAGTCTTCCAATCCTCCTCTTTGACAGCTAATTTGGAGCCTTTTTCTTCCTTTAATTACAGCAATTCATCACACTCTCTGCCAGCTCATCCTCTCTGATATACTGGGATGGTGAATGTCATTTGTTCAGGTAGGACAAGGTGAAGCTTGCCTGCTGGAAGCAGTGATGTTTCCTTAAGGACCTGGCAAATGCTGTCAGCTCAGTGGAGTCTAGGTTATTTTGGCTGCCTTCTGCTTCCTTTTCTCCTATCTTTGTGTGTCCATTCCACAGATCCAGTTTCTGATTAGCCCAATGGTGGATCTGTTTGGAGAAACTCAAGCTCTTCTTTTAGCTTCAGCTGTATCAGAAAAGACCAGTGTGTTGCTCCTGTGGGACTGGAGAACAAATAGTGTTCATGGAGCTCCATCAGTGGGACTTTTCAAATGGGTATTTGTGGTTCAGAACAGCCTGGCCTCCTTAGCCCTTTCTTAAGGACTTCACAATAGAGACGTCTCGCAGGATTTGGATGAATAACCTTCATTCTAGCACAGCCTATTTGAAAGTTGCCAGTGACTCTTCCTTGTTCATTAGTCACTAATTTAAGATCTGAAGGACTTGTTGCTCGTGATATTGGGGGGGTGATTCGAGGTGATTTAGTTGTGGTGTTTCGTGAGAATCTCAGCTTTCCTTAAAGGAGGAAGTAAATATTTAGTGGGTTAAATGATTCCAAAAAGAAAGCTGAACATACAAAGCTGCAGGGCCAAAATTCAGAAGGCAAGTTAAGACTCTGCTACCTTTAAAACTATGTTATAGTTATTATTTTTAGATGCCATAACGTTTTTAATGAACTCCTCAATTTTTAGAGCCTGGAGCCATTCATCTGGGGAGAATTACAGTTTTAAGTTGCAGCACACCTTTGGAAACTTCTCTGGTTTAACTGAGAGGGAAGAGGACATGCCAGGGAGCTGTGTATGTATGTATATATTCTTTTGTGTGCTGAATATGTACGTATACATACTAGCACATCCATTTCACTTTAATTGTATGTGTCTTGCTAACAGGATGGTTTGCAAGGGTCATGCCTATAGGCCAAGGAGATAAAAAGTTTAAGAGTAATGGCACAAATATACTGTGCATTTTACTGGTTCAACAGTCATAATATTTGGATCATGTAAAAATAGCTATTTAACAACAACTGCTTCTCCCACAGCAATTAAGAACCTATGAAAGCTGAAGGATGATGAGCATCATATAATTGGTTTGTGCAGAGTCTAATGAGACTCTATTTTCTCAGTAAATAGAATATTCTCTTTCTTGAGAATAGAAAGAATAATTGCTGATAAATATTTATAAGTGAATATTATCTTTCTCTTGTCATGGAGTCTTCATCAACAAACTACACTTCAAAAAAAAAAGGTACTCACATTAGAAATGCAGCGTATTCATTGCTGTTTAGCATTTGTACTGCAGTGGTGCCCAGAAGATCTCATGCTTCCCAAGCCAAATTGCTGGATGCTAAGATCAAGCTATAGTGAAAGTCCAGGTAACTCCAATGGCACTCTGGTATCCGTATCTGTCGCAGAAGTGTGCCTGGATGACTCCCTGTGCAACAGCCTGATGGCCATGGGAACAGCACGAAGGGCACTCAATCATGCGTTGAGGCCATTTCATCTGAGGAGGGTGGCTGACCAAGGCATGAGAGCCAGACACTGCTCCTCATGCCTGCTCTGGGAGCAAATCCTGGTGTAATGCACCACGAAGTAACAGAAGCAATCTCAGGGTTATATATAGCTTTTCTTAGCTACTTCAGCAGCTATTTACTGTGCTTTATCATCAAATTGGGTTGGACACTACACAGCAAGGGTAGTTTGTATCAGTGCAGTGGGTAAGTGTGTGTACCTTGAGGAATGAGTCAGCTACAAGATGTCTTTCAACAAGTAAAGTTTTTCTTCAAAGCTTTGTTCTTTAGTTTGATTGTAAACAAGTTTTAACAAAAGACGCCAAATAGTTTCCTCTGCAGACAAAAAAAAAATATTGCCTTGTTTAGGCTATGTTCTGAAATATCTATGTTTTGATGTGAAGCACAACATCCTCAGAGCTGCTGCACCCCAGGGGACAGAGGGGAACTGGACTCCAGGCATCTTCTCCCCAGTCTGCTGCCTGCAGGGTACCCCCATGGAAGCATCACGTTTTTGGGAAGAATTTTAGAATCTGGAGCTATCCTAAATAATAAGTCCTCTAGTCGTTGCCTTATTTTATTTCTGCAACTCCTCTTATGGTTCCTTATGTGGGGGATGCATTTTCCGTAGTGATGCCAGTCACTGCTGGACTGACCATCTGAGGGCCATTTTGGCCGTGGCTCGAGCTGCGCGTGTGCAGTCTGAACCTGTTTTGTCAACGTGGATAGTACAACGCAGTCACTCTTGGCCACCTCTGTTGACATCTGCTGCGATAATGGCCAGACTACAAGTAAAATAACGTGAAGATAAATATTGATATTTCAATTACTTCTTAAATGGTACTTGTTGCGATCCCTGAGCCTGACTTGGGCATTAAAGTATGGATTGTATCTGATTCTGAGAACACATCATTTTGTCTGTTCAATGCATATAATAGCTTATACTTCCATCCTTGGGTAATCGCTTCTGCTTTAAAGAGTGACCCTGTATTGTATTTACACACCAAATTAATGTTCACTTCTTATGGAGAAAAAATTGGAATCTGTGGAAGTGCAATTTTCTCTGCTCTTCTTCCATGGTCTCAACCATAAATAAGCAGCTGTGAGTGCTCATGGGACAGTGCAAGGGCTTCTCGCAAGCAGTTGTCTTTACAGCTCTGTTACGGCAGGGTGCTGAGGAACTAACAGTTTGAAACGGAATCGATGATGGTTGTAAATACATCTCTTAACGTGGGTATATCTTCATTTTGTTTCCAGGAAATCAGATGACGGTAGAACAAAGATTCCTGAAGAACCTCCCTTTGAAGGCAAAGGTGACCTCTTTTCAGCACCGTATTAATGGGTATGCGGACAGCTGCTGTGACTGCAAGGCAAGATCCTTTATTTAAGGAGGAAGAATTCATACTTGTCACCAGGGAAAATTTTACATGCACAAGAAGTGTCTCATGTAGTACAAAACACTACTGCACTCTTT
>NW_010426169.1:72092-82895 GCF_000710305.1 Buceros rhinoceros silvestris | reverse complement strand
ACTCTTTCCTGAGGCATATGCTTAGATAGGATTTTCTCTAAAGAAAATGAGGGGGGAACGGTGCATGCCAGATGTCTTCTTAAACACACTTGCTAAACAAGGTCATGTTAATTCATTTGGGTTCAAAACCATTTCACTTACAGGATCAGGGATTATTATTTCACTGAGACTAAATAAAAGGTGCAAGTCTTAAAAGTAATAAAAGAATACTTTTAGTGATATTCTGAATGGAAATTGTATTATAATGCTTTATTTCTTTTTATTTCATTTAAGGAGATGAGTGCTGCTCACCTGTACCTCTGCTGAGACCAAGGGCATGGGAGAACAGAGACAGAGTTCATCCTCTGTCTACTCCGTTGTTACGGTGAGACTGGGTTAGTAAATGCGATTGTGCTTTCCACATCTTGGAAAGGATGTAGCAAAACTGGAAAGGATGCCAGAAAGAGCCATAGTAAAGATATGAGGACAGGCAAATGCGCCTTATGATGTGAGAGTTACAGAGCTCAGTCTGTTTGGCTTATCAGAAAGCTTTCATCCTTGAATTGATTGCAGGGTTTACATGTCTTCACAAGGAGTAAATATTCTATAGGTGCTCTTCCATCCAGCGCCTATAGACACAGCAAGAACTAATGTCTGAGAGTTAAATTAAGACCCATTTGTGTTTTAAACAGGACACACGTTTTCACTGTTGGCATGGTTGGCCAGCAAGAGAAGCAAAGGAAACTCAAAAGAGGTAGTAGATGGTTCACTTTGATGCCTAAAATCATGGCAATGAGTGTCTCAAAAGTCTCCAAGTAGATGTTGGCAGCTAGTCCCTCTCCAGGAGAGCGAGATAACGAGATGTGAGTCTCCCACCACACGGGCGATGCCATGCAGGGTCTGAACCCTCAGCTGAGCCATCAGCGTGTCTGTCTGCAGACTGTGGCCATGTCCAGCTGTTCACTGGGTCCAGCTCCACTCAGGCAGGGTTACAGCAGAGGGTGCTCTGAGCTCGCCTTGGCCCGGTGGCCCACAGCCCTCCAGCCTCCCGGGAGAGGGAAAGGAGCTTCCCTGCAGACTGTCCCAGGAGGAGCGGGCTGGCTAATCCAGCCGTGCAGGCGTTCCGTGGTGGGGCTTGTGAAAGCTCTTACGTCTGTGAATCGAATCACTGCGCAAATGCAAGGTCCTTGAGAGCTGTCGCTGCCTGGATTTTTGGCTGGGAAGCTGGAGCAGCGCCTTGTGTGCGGTTCCCACCGAGGGTGGTTACGTAAATACCACTCTCACGATAGTTAACTAACAGAATTAACTCGGCTGGGAGACAGAGGCGATAGTCCCCTAATTTGTCCTCCACGGACCTTTCCCCACCACACTGTTGGTAAAAGGGCATTCTTGCATCACAGCTCTGATTGATAGGACTTTTAATCAAATAATCCGTTTTAGAATAATTTCTCATTTATGCTTCCCGTTTCCCGTTTTTTTTTCTTTTTTTTTTTCCTTTTAACTCTTCTCACTGAAAAAAAGCAAAAAGGGCAGAGAGGAACATGGAAAAAAATACACTACTCATTTCCCGGTTTTGTTAAAAAAAAAAAAAATTGGAAAACTTTCAAAATCTCTGAAGCACTGCTTGTGAAAATTTCCCATTTCAAAATCAGCCTGGTATCTGGGCTTGGGGGGGAAGTCCTCCAGCTCACTCCAGCCAGTTCTCATAGTCATTTTAAAAGACTGTTAACGTTCAAACTAAGAATGGAGTATCACATCCTTCCTGAAAGAGGAAGGGGAGCAAGCTTGGATGACATGGCAAAGGAGCATGTGGGAAGAAAATCATTGCTTATTTTCTCTTCCAGAGGACCCACTCCACAACACGGGGTGAAGAAAGAGGAAGGAGAGGGGATCCTTGCCCAGCTGCTGCAGGGCCTGCAGAAAAAGGTGATGGCTTGAGAAGGGAGAAAAGTCAGTCAGCCATAGCTGGGTTTTGGGGGTCCTCTCTTAACCACAGGAGGCTGCTGCATGGAGATGCCAGAGTCCTCCGAGGGAGCAGTGCCGCAAACATGCTCCTTGCCATTTGGAGGTGCGGCACACTGTCGGCTGTGGTTTGTTAGTCAGTCTGGGTTCCCTACTCCTCCAAATCTTTAAGGAAAGACTTGGTATTTACTCTCTGACATTTTATTTGCTAGAGGACGGTTCTTAAAATACCATGGTTTATGTACAAAATATTCTTTATGTATAAAAGATGGTTGAAGTTCAGTTGAGTCCTGAGCTGACCTCTCCTTAGCCCTCAGATCTTTTAGCTTATTTGATCTGTCCCACAGTGTAAGACATGCTGTTTCTCCCCCCATAGAGTACACAAACTTGCTTCCCAGTATACATACCTGATTGGTAGCTAATACTCTCACTGTGGCTGCTTTAATAACTGTATAGATTTTTTTCTAAATGAGATGCACATGTGGCTCCTAAGACAGCGTTTTTCTGTTTCAGAATGAGGATATTTTTTTCCCAAGATGCCACAATATATATAATTTTCTATAATCTTTTC
The DNA here is from genome assembly GCF_000710305.1 of Buceros rhinoceros silvestris. NCBI lineage: Eukaryota > Metazoa > Chordata > Aves > Bucerotiformes > Bucerotidae > Buceros > Buceros rhinoceros. The sequence goes on along the minus strand of NW_010426169.1, from coordinate 80,383 downwards.
TATTGATTTCATTCTTAACCTTCATCAAAACAACACTGGAGCAATCGAGGAGCAGATTGTGAGCTACCTTGCGAAGAAAGAAAAGGCACAAGGAATCTACTTACATGGTTTTGTTGACCTTCTGCTTTGTGGGTAATAGTCTCGGGGCAAAGGAATAGTATTAGCTAAAGAATGCTGTTTCCAAGAGTAGGACTCCTGGCTCTTTTCTCCCTGGCTAAGGCTCCTAGAAAGCGTATCTCTTTCGTGGATCACAATGCTGCTAGGTGGTACCATCTCCTTCCAGGACAGCCTGGAAATTCAGAAGACGCCTGTGACATTCTTGCAAGGCTACAGGCAATGAGTACAAAAAGGACAAGTCCAAATCTTAAAGGGGAACAAAGTTATAACTCAACCAGCTGGAGCTGAAAAAGGTCACTGGCTCAGCTCCAGAGAGACTGGTATGTTTTGATGTTTGTGGAATATCCTCATGTTTCTTACCAGGACATACTGCTGGGACAAGATCATGCCAGAGCAAGTTTATGATGCTGAGGCATCTCCTGGGTTTGACTGCAACAGAAATACCTTGTGGTTTCTCTACATCTGGGTGACATTAGTAACTCCTGGAACACATGAAAATTAATAATAAAAATAAAAAGCTTTCCTTCCACCCCTCCGTCACCTCCTCCCACTGACACAACTTAAAGATTTAAAACCAGTTTGTATTGTGGCCAGAGATTGGAGCTATGATCATAAAGTTTCCATTTAGAACAAGGAAATTGAAGTAGAGCAATTAATCAATAACAATATGGGAAAGTAAAGACTCAGACAGTCACTTAAAGCCTTGCATGCTTAGCTGGGTAAGGGGAATTTTTGAACACTTTTGTCTTTTCCTGCCCATATAAGTTTTATATTATGAACTTTCAAGCACAAAGAGAAGTGGTGCTTTGTGTGGTACTGCTTCACCGGGCATTATAAAAACCATCCATTTACAGGGAGCGGGTACTTAATTACGAATTATCCCAGAGTGTTTCACTGACTGTTGTACAAATGGTGCACTCAGGCCCATTTCATAGAGCCTTGAAATGCCATCATCCCTCAGGTGAAACAAAGCAACTCTTCAGCAGCACAAAGCAATGCTGCACAGCAATTTAGTAAAGGAAGTGAGGAATAATGGATTCATTTGAAACTGCTGGGGGATTTTAACTATGCAGAATGCAATTACCAGAACTGGAGTTTATCCAGGACACTGGGGTTAAGACCCCATCTATTACAAAAGATGCCACGGAATTGCCAGCATCCTTCCCTCATTTCCTACGCATCACTCACTGGGCTCCTGAGTACACACTGAAAGAGGCCAGTGCTGTTTGGATTGTGAAAAATGATGGGACTTCAGGGCAAGGTGCAGAGGAAAAACTAGTATTTCTCACTGACCAGAGCCTCCTCTTTGCACATGATGCAAAGGGCTTTGTATTGGAGAGGGAAACGAAGGGCTCTTAGGTGCGTGACTCCACCCAGAGCCATCAAACCAGGTCAGGTGCTGGCTGGTCTGTGGTAGAAGTGATGGGCTGCTGAAATAGCAGCATGGCTTCGAAGCCTAAACTGGGTCATCAGCACCTTAATCCAGAAAGGGACCATTTCCTGACCAAATTTATGCAAGTTATATTGAATTCATTTAAACGTCTAAATACTTCTTAGTTTGGATCAACAATCCCACGTTTCAATGGAGGCAGTAAACCAAGGACGGTGTCGTGGTGTCTGTTAGGAGCTCTCCTGTACTGCCTGAGTTTCCAAGAGTTCCTTGACCTCCTGAGCCTGGCTCCCAACAGGCACTCCAGTGCTTCTCAGTTGTACACACAGTCCTTCTCGTTGTTTAGTAACTTCATCTGAAAAATAACCAGAGCCCTTCCTCTTGGAGCATTTACACCCCAGCAGAATCAGAGGGAAAAAATCAGATGCCACAAGTTGGTTTTTAAAGGAGAGAGGAGAAGGGGGAAGCAGAGCAGTAAAGCCTGGTCCAGGCAGGGGTGTGTGGAGCGAGGAGCTGAGCAGCATCATCTCTCAGGAGCGCCCTTGCCTCCCCTCTTGCCACAGGCAAAGAAGCAGCGTCAGTTCTGCAGGGGAGGAGCAGAGGCAATATTTATTCTAATAAACAGATATTTCTAACTCCCACAGAAATACCGGTTGTGAAACTTTGGGAGCATCCTTTCTTAACTTTGTAAGCTCAAGTGTCTCTGGAAAGCTTTCAGCTGATTTGTGAGATACAAAAGTCAGCATTCAACCCTTCTATTTCTGGGCATTTAACTGATTACATTGAAAGTCAATAAACCCTGTGTGATTTTGCCTAGAGATCCAGGTATTAGGTGCGCTCAGTGCTGGAAACTGGGGACTGTGTTACCTTCCCTCCACTTACTGTTGAGAGTGTTTAGGTCTTATTTAAATGTATGCAGATACCCATCACTATTGTTACTCTCACAAGGCTGTTGAGAATATACAAGTAAATAAAAGAAGTAACCCTCACAGAGAATGCATAACAGAATCCGCTTGCCAGCTCACGGGGCTGGGGAAAAAGTTACCATTTACAAGTGAAGCCCCAATGAATAATGCTTCTGTCTTGTAACTGCAAATCTTTCTAATAGAACCTGGCTATTTCATGCCCTGTACCATAAATCAGTGGCCCCGATGAGAGGGCTTTGAATGGCTGAACAAAAATAATTAATCGAGATTAAATCAAAAGCAGCGTGCTGCATGCAAAGGCAGTGTTAGCCAGGATGCATTCCTAGGAATGAAATCACTTAGAATTGCCTTATAAATCTGAGACATGGCTGAGGTTGATGTGAGGAAATGTGACTGGCATGGATTTTCAGGTTTTACTGTGCATAGATATCGCATATGGTCAAGTCTTCCTGCTTCTGCAGACAGCATCAGGTTTCAAGCCACATGTATCTTGCATCTTCATCCTCCAAACACAATAGATGACGATGCTGGGGTGACGGACGGCTCTCACACCCCTCCTGTGACAGCACTCAGCAGAGCAGCCTCTGATTTATACCAGCAGAAATGCAAACACCACCAGAAAAAAACAACAGAAAGACACCATTCGTTGTTTTCCTGAGTAGATGAAGGACATGCAAAATCTGGAAAAATAAACATTGCTGGGATATAGTTTTACTTCATTTTAGCTGTTGTTTTCCCTTGTGTCTGATCAAACTGAGTGTTGTATGTATTTTCAAGCAGATTGGAGGTGATGGTGTTCAGATAGCTACTGCGCTGAGCATTGGCCCAATCACTGAGAGTTTATCCAGTTTTTTCTCTTCTATTGATTAAGCATTAATGCATCAGGACTTATTCTTCACAGACACTGATTGAAGTAAAGCTGTGGCTGTGACACAACCAGGAGCAATGCTCAGAAATACAAGAATATACATTTGCCAGAATCAACAGATAGATTGAATAGTATTGGAGATGGTCTATTTACCTAATGCAAAATAGTGCTCTGTTTTAAATTCATCCTTAATATCCTCTCTTAAACTAGTCTAATGTAGTTTTTACACATAACAGTCCTGTCTGGAATATTTTTCAGCTTATTTTTCTCCAGTTCTTCTCTCGAAGAGCAAAGATTTGCATAACATTAAGTCCAAAGCCCACTGGGAATATCCTACATGGAGATTTTGTAAAACAGATTCATCCTCAGGCTGTGAAGGGGAACTGGGCTCAGAACGTGGCTTTACAAAGGCACCAAAAGCCAAACAATACCCAGAGGTTCTGCTTGCTACCAACAGCATCTGGAAGAAAAGGTGGAGGCACTGACTAGTTAAGAGATCCATCACTACGGCACATAAAGCAGACATTACCGGGGCAATATAAAGTCTCCCCAGAAGAATGATAAGGTGGTTACTAAAAGTGATTATGATTCATAAGCTCATAGGAGGGGCAGGGCTGGTGCCAAGTGTCTCAGCATGGCAGAGTCATCTTTGATGTAGTGGCTGTACAGCTACTACTCAGTAATGGAGCACACCTTGTTATCCTCAATTCCCATCTCTCAACATGGATAAAAATTTCTGTTTGGGATAATTTTTAACTTTTCAATAGTGAGTAAGATACATTTTCTTGGAATTCTGCCTTTCAGCAGAAGAACAATAACCCTAACTTTTTTAATAGCCTTCATCATTCAGCAATCCTGCTGAGAAGATTAATGTTAATAGCCGTATTTTATTATTTTTATAGCAGGTTGTAAGGGAAATTAATGCTAGTTTCTGTGTCAAGTGAAGGTCACCCTGACCACCACTTGTTCTAGGAAAATTGTAACACAACTGGTGCTTTCGTCCAACTTTAGGTAATATCATTGATGAGGGAGAGGAAAGAAGCCTTAATAATTTAGTGTTCAAAAAAATCTACAATGTGAAACAAAATCAATAGCACAGTGTGAAAAATGGCATAGGGAGTAAAATAGCTGATCCACTGACTCATTAAGATGTCCTGACCAGAATTTTCAACTAAAGGAAACAAAGGTTTTTCACCTAAACTTGGGTTCATTTTCTTAATAAGCTCTAACCTGACTGAAAAAGGCTCAAGGTGCCCAATTCTTGCCTCCTCGTTGTGTTTTCTTCTCTCTCTGCCCTGCCTGTTTTCGTTCGGGCTGCTTTGGAGGGCAAGCACTGCTGTGTGCCGCAGCCAGAGAGTGAGACCGGCGTTGTTGGGTCGTGGTGGGCTTGGTCAGGCAGGAGGGAATGCTGTGGGCTACAACATAGCACAGGAAACCTGATTTTAAGGAATCCTGTTGATCTTGGAGTCTTACTATTGGTTTTTTTTCCAGGACTTCAGGCATGTCTGTCTGTTCTTGGGCTCAGGGTTCCTCAAGCTGTAGCTGAGGAAGGAAAGATGGGAAGGAAAATCAGTGAAAATCATGAACAAAAGATCATCTCAGGTATTTCTGCTGTGGGGGACTCTTACCCTGGCATGTTAGCTCAAAGTACCTCAGAAAGCACTTTGCTGCTATAAGCATGGTTTGAGCTCCTTCTAAACACAGCTCCATTGTGGATGCTGACAGTAAACACCTGTGAAGCCTTTTGGGGTAGTTTTCCTTCCTCCTGCGCACGAACCTTATGGGTAGACTCTTGTGTTTTTCATCTTAACAACTTCTGAAAATGCCCATATTTGCAGTCCGAGTCAGAACTGGGCTCCTCAGCTGCAGACAAGCTGCTTGAGTCCATTGCTCTTCCAAACCCATCAGTTACACAAGTGTTGGTAAGAAAAGGGGCCACAGGAGGTTCTCATGAGTACCTAATGACCACATATGTTCTCCAGCCTGATAAGTAGGTTTTAAGTGGAGGAAGAAAGAAAGGGGTTGTGTGTAGTTCCTTCAGTCTGAGGAAGGTGAGCTGTGGAGGAGGAGAGGATGTGCTTGGTGCTACCATCATCTTTGTGGCAGGATGGTGAGTGAAGCCTGCTGGCTGTACAGCTTTCTATTGTACCCTGGTGCTAGGCCAGCTTGTATTGTGTGAAGCCCAGTGTGGGATTAAATCAGGGAATTTTGTGGCTGCTGGTTTTGGGTTGTGTTCCAAAAACTGTGCTGCCTTCTGTCTTGCTTGAGTATGGCTTTACCCATCCTGCTGCTAGCTTGTGTTTTTATTACAGATGCTGTTGAATCATAGGCAATGGGTGGGGGGAAAAGAAACAATGCAGTGGGTGTGCAAGAATAGAAATGATCCTTAAAATATGTTGGGGTGGAACAGCAAGGAGTAAAAGAGGATAGCAATTGTCTCTTTATCTGTAAGAGTTTTTCCCCGCCCTGAATCAGTCTTGAGAATCTTCCTGCTTTTTCCAAAAATAAAGGCTCTCATATCCAAAACACTTCAGAGTAATTTCATCTCCTGTTTAACTCCTGGCTAATAATTTCATCTTTCATTTCCTCCTATTGTTCCACCTGGCATACATCCCATCTATTATAAGCCCCAGATATCATGAAGTAATTTTTTTAGATTTAGGGAGAGGGAAATAAGTCAGGTGGTTTGCAGCAAGGTTTTTATAGCAGCACAAGTTCTGGAAGTGTTGCACAGAGACTAGTATTAAAGAAGTATCTCCATGGTAGGAAACTGGAGTGAGGAAACAAAGCAGCCTTAGCTTTCTGCAGGAGCTGTACTCCTGCCAAGGGAGGGGTAATTGCTCCTATTTAGGGCTCTAATGCAAAATGGTGCTTTGCAGACACTAAAGAGAGATATAAGGTTTTCACAGGCACAAAGCAGCCACTAGATAACCACTCATGGGAGCCGAGCTTTTCTGAAAAAGCTCCATCTAATTACCGTACTGAAAAAGCTGGCCACAAAACAGCATATTTACAAAATTAAAATGTCTGTAAATATGGCCTTTGCCGCTGTGTCTGCAGGCACCATGACAGAAACTGCAGAGTCTGTCAGCTCGACCTGAGCCTGTGTTTCCCATCAGGGACTGGGCTCTGCTATGTCATATCTCAAGATGCGCTACTTCCACATCTTCCCTCTTTCCTCTTGAGAGAAGCAGCTCTGAGTCTACATCTTCTTTTTTTCTTATGAAGGTGGATCAGAATCCCCCAAATATCAGCAAAACCTGAGTTAGAAGCTTCTCTGAGAGCGCTCGGTGCAGCACTGCAACTCTGCCATGAACACTTCTGAATCTGCTGCTTTTCTGTCCGACACCTGTAGCACGTTTTGCCTGCCAGGCTGTGCTGAAGTGTGCGAGTGCTCCCTGTCCCTTTAGACAGGGCAGGATGAAGGGGCTTCCTGGAGGACACATTAAGTTAGTCCCACTGGCAAAGCCACAGAGGAACAGGAGGTGCAGATACCGGCGGGTTATTTGGACTGGTGCTCCTCGTTCAATGTATAGCATGCGAGAGGTGGGATACTGCATCACAAAACTGCTCCAGGAGTCTCTAATCTTAAGGAAGCCTCTACAGATGAGGTTTAACTTTGGAGCGGGAAATCTGGGTGTGGTCCTGGGTTGGCAAACCTATCTCAGTTACTGAGGACTGTCCTTGTGCTGAGATGTAAGGCATGCCTGATAAACTGTCATGCGAAGAGCTGGCTATGCTTTGATGTGTAGAACTCGAGGTTAATTAGAGAATATTCTAAATCACAGCTTGTCACCAAACTCTGTCTCCCCTACCTCAGGGCTCTGAGCCAGAAGAAAGGCTGACACTTTGCAGACATCTCCTGCCACTGTGGATTTGAAAACTTTAAGAGCTGGTCCTGGGGAGCTTAAAGTTGTTCTTGAGGGTATCTTTCACAGATGACCTCACCTCCTGCACCAAACACAGCTCTGACAAGAAGCGAAGGTCAGAAAACTGCATTTTGATTTTTCTGGGGAGTTTTTCATGGAAAGGTTGTAGGAGGGCTGCTGGAGAGGAAAACTTAGGTTTAGAAAGTGAGTAAGAACAATAAGGATACAGCAGTGCCTCTACCAGGTCACTCCAAGGTCAAACTTCATCTGCATGTGGAATACCAATACAAGAGGTAATGGTGAAGCATTGGGAATAGACGGAAGAGGCCTCAGAGAGAGCTAGGAAACAAGCAACCCACGATGTGGGTTTGCCATTAGTTAGTCCATGGCACACATCTTTCTCTTGTCTCTGTCCAAAACACTGCCCATGAATTCAAGTCTGCTGCAACTTGGACTAAATGTATGTATTCATATAGAACTACCAACGGGATAAATGTTCACCTTTTTCTGAAGAATTATTAGGGCTATTAACTAGGGAGGTGTGATAGCTCTGTTGTGTGATCCTCTTCGAGGGATGAGGTTTCCTGTGGCGCATGCTTGCGGAGAGATTCTTCACCATGCCAGTGTGCTGCATGCTGTTAATGACCCGTGTACCTCCAGCAGCTCTCTAGGACTTGCCTGCACTGTGCCGTCAGGTGTAATCCGAAATCTCTTGAATCTTCCAGCAGTTCCAGTGACTCTGTGTTTAAGATCAGTGTATATGGACATTGGCCTGGCCCTACTAGTGTTAACTTTTTTCAAAACCTTGCTGTTCTGGATTAATTGTTCACCTGTAACTGTGTTTTTGATTTAATGAACAGTTATGATGATAACCAGGTTCTCACTCTTTATGGAAAGAAAACACTTCATAAATACTGAATTGTGCTCTTTCTACATCTGTGCTGGTTTCCTACAAACCTGGAAATGAGATTATGTGGCTGCTGTCTTAGGAGTGTAGCTATTGAATAGCTATTGCTAATGGATTCATCTGAAATACATAAATAAAGGAATTCCATATGTTTCGAAAAAACAAAAAATACCACACAAATATGGCATGGTCTTTCCTGAAGAGAAGGAAAGAG
>NW_010426169.1:43196-72005 GCF_000710305.1 Buceros rhinoceros silvestris | reverse complement strand
GTGTCTGGTCTCTTCTTGTATTATGAAGATGCTGCAATATTAAAACAAAAGCTCTTCTGTCTTCAGCTTTGTCTCGGCAGCTTGATGCCCCAGGCTTTGCTCCACCAGCACCTCTACCCATTGTGAACTGATAGCTGAGGCTCCCCGAGTGTCTTTGTTTTCTCCTTGCAAGGAGAAAGTGGACAAAATTTCTGGTTTAGGGCAGAAAGAGTTCAGTTTCTTTACCATCTAATGTGTCTAACAGCCCAGGTATCTCTGAACTCTGGCACGTTTGTGAAATTAACTGGGGATTTTCTTGGTTTGTGTGGATTTTTTTCCCCCTTTTGATCTTTCTGGCAGGACAGGTTAAACTGGGAAGATAAATAACAAATGGGAAGTTATTGGAGCACAAGCAGAATATAGAAAGTCTGAAAAGAAATAAATTGGTGATATTCAGCTGCAACATTTAGTGAGGGTCTCTTAGAGAATGATGTGAGATGGAAGGAGAAAACTGAAGAGCTTATTAGAAGCATCTTTGAGGATATTTCTTAACTGTAAGTGAAATTAGATAATTTTAAATCTTACGTAAACCTTAAAGTAGGTTGAAATAGCTCATGAATTCAAAGTGGGTGTTTGGGATCAATCTCTTTCATGTAGCTACTGGTGTAACCTAGTAGCAACAACATGATTCTGGACTTTGCAGCAGGATTCCTGTCAGATGATGAGTTTGATTCAATTGTAAACACTCTAGAAATGGCAAGAGCACAGTCTCCTGAAAGCATCACAGCCATCCCCCTCCTCACCCCTAAAGAGATGCAGGAAGATTAGAGAGCACCAGGAGAAGGGAAGGCCTTTTGGAAAAGGTAGTAAATGATATTTTTGGAGGGTTCTTTAACATGCAGCAAAAGGGAAGTGAGAACAAGATCTGCAGTGGTATTTTCAGCATGGAAAGATTCATGGAGAAGGGTTTTTCTTTGTTGTTATTTTTTGTTTATAATTATCCAGTGGAAAGTCCTCAGGAGAGCAGTGAAAAACAATGAATATTTTATAAAGAAAAATGGGTTGTTTCACTGCAGAACTTAAGGGAAGCCTGCCAATGAGAAATTCCTGGAAATGTGGCAGACCAAAGGAAAATGCCTTAAAATGAGAAAAGCAAGAGTCGGTGGCGTTGTTCCCTACTGGGGCTCTCTGAGGATCCTCGGGGGTGGGAGAAGATATGGATATGCTGGTCTGAAGCATTATTGAAGCTGTTATGTGGCTCTAAATCATTGTGGGATCAAGTCAGTGCTGAACATCCCTCCTACCTCTTCTGTTAGTCATCTGTTATAAAGGAGATGCTGGCCTGAGGCAGTAAAGAGTTAAAGCTGCAAGAGAAACTCCAGGCAGATTAAACATTAAATTTTTCTGACACTCATTATATTAAACAGTCAATTATTTACTAGAGGTACCAGAGAGAGAATATGAATTCTCTAGATCAGAACAAACACAGTGATGCAGTCCAGGCTATTTTTAATGGTAAAGCTTTGGACACAGTGTGCTGAATCTGATGTGCCTCACCACTCTGCGCATCATTTAAAGCTTTTATAAACAGCCAGGCTTTTTCAGGAGTCAGACATTAGGCAAGCACTTGGGCACCACAGAGGAGTGACGTAGCAGCGTGATAAACATACGCAGAGGTTCAAGTAGGGTCTTGAGATGGCTAAAATCTCTTCGGGAAAATAGATGATGTGGGAAGGAGGGGTTGTTACAGGACTTGGAAGGCTGTAGTGCTTGTGCCAGTAATGTGTAATATGCAAATGCTCTGAGCTTCCAAATTCCCGGAGTCCTCTCAAGGTCTGTGCCAATCAAAATAGGAGCAGGTTGTTGAAGAACTCTTTCCGCAGAGGGTAACGTATTTCTTTGTCTACTTGCAGCAATGTAGCAACAGCAGAGGAAACTCCTGCAAATGTCAGGAGGCAGCTGTACAAGGCAGGATGCTGCTTCTTCCTCCTGCCCTTGTCAGCTGTGCAGAGACAAGCTGAACTGCCAAGCACACTGATGTTTCCTCTCTCCTGCAAGATCGCTGCATTCAGACTGTGGGTGCAGGAGTGGCTGTGCGATAGGCTTGTCGGAGCTTTAGCAGGAGCGATCTTCAATTTACAGTGTATTCTAGAATAAGTCACCCTGGTTTTTAAGTACCTGTGCCTCTTGTGCTGCAGAAGTACAGCTCAGAACCCATTTTCTGAAGGCATTTCATTGTGAACAGCTTCTTGTAGCATTACTGGTGCAGGAGAGGGGTGGGTGGGTATTTGAGGGTGTGCTGTGACAGTTTAGGTTCCCTATTTCTTATCTTTAAACATGAGTTCTGGAGCTGACCTGCAATATGATACCCCACATACTTACTACAGTGACCTGCTTTTTCGGAAGCTACTTCTTGTAGATCCTTGGAGGAGAGGACCTGGCAGGCCCTGTAGGAAGGCAGCGCACCATAGAAGAGTATTTTGTATGTGCCCAGGATATAGCCACCTTGTGTTCCACATACCACCTCTGTGCAGGCTGCAAACCCTTTACAGCTGGGATAGACCTTTTGCAGGTTTGAGTCAGTGTAGCGGACTCTGATCTCTAACTGGAGAGGCAAACTGAAATCAGTAACATCAGAAGACAGGCTACCTAACTGGCCTCCAAAGGAATGTTATTTAACAGAAGCAACAAAGGCACAGACAAACTATTGTAAAAATTATGCAAAATATGAAGCAGCAACTGAATGATTTCAATCCAAAAGAGAAATGCAGAACTGATGTTCAGAGTCTGTTCCCACGTGATTTTGTCATCTACTGTTACAACCACTGTACTCCTGCCCAACAGATGCAGTTCCCATGGATGTCTTGGCAGTGCCTGAGTTACATCCTACCCCAAGGGAGCTGACCCTTGCTTCACTGAGCAAGGGGAGGAAAAAAGTCTGTGTCAGGATTCAATGACCCTGTTCCCGTTTGACGATGTACTTTCTGATGGCTTGCTGAGGTCATATGCATTGACTTACCCTCTTCCTGCGCAATAAAAATTGCCAAATCTCTTTGGAGAGAGCCTGTGACTCTGCACTTACTGAGCAGCACCAGACTGCTGAGTTGTGCCCCTTGTTCTGGCAGTTCACACAGCCCTGTGACTTGCTTCCTTAGGCTGGAGCAAAGAGAGAGGCAAGGCAAAGAGGTCAAAATGAAACAGAGAGAAGGTGCTACCTCTTCCCATGAAAAGCCACCCTACACAATTCATCCGGGGTCAGGAAGGTCATGCTGTAGAGTAAATAAATGGAGTCAGCATTGACAGCAGTTCTTTCCTACCCACACAAAGAAAGGCAGAGAGCACATGTTCTTGAAGCATGTATCAGCAGCAGTAAGGGGAGTTTATAACTGTTGGCTTACAAAATGTGAATTTCAAAACTATGGAGAGAGAGAGAATAAATCAAATCATGAAAATACCACAAGAGAAATAATGCAAAAAAAACAAGCTGTAGAAAGGAGGAAGAAAATGGAGCTCAGGGAAGAAGATGAAAGAGAACAGTGAGGAGAATGATCAAACAAAAGAATTTTGAAAGAGAAATTGAAGAGTGATGCTCTTTTTTCCCATTAGCTGCTCAAACGATAATTAAAAACAAAGTTTGGAAATGAAGGTAATGGATGAAGCAGGGAACTGGGGTGTGATCATCAAAAGAAGGAAAATTTTCTATGAACCCTAGGGCTGAGAGACAGGCAAGATTCTTGCCTATACTATCAGCAGTGTCTCTCCAGCCATCTCATTCCGGCAGCATTGTGTTGCTTACTTGACCTGTCTGGAGCACTGATGATAATGGAGTAAGGAGGACGCAAAAAAAAAAAAGTGCTGAACTTTGGCTCTACGTATTAGCACAGAAATCAGTACTTCTGACATTTTCTTCATGTTTTTCCCAGCTGAAAGTCACAGACTTGGAAACAATGGAAATTTGATGTAGCTTAAACTCTGTGTAGCACTTCATTCAGGGAACAGCACATAAGTGTCACAAGCTTTCAATCCTTTTCTTCAAGAAAAAGATTCAATCTTTTTCTTTCAAATGACTTTTCTTAAGCTTATGTAGGGTGGAGAATCTGTACAAAAATCAGTATGTGCACCCTGTCATGGCTTTGTTTTGTTACAAGGGAACAGGAGCTTGCACTAAGAACTCGGCTGGTGCTACTCTTGCCTTTAGTCCTTGAAGCAGGTTTCTCCTCATCTGACATCTGCTGCTGCTTGATGAATCGCATCAGCTCCGTTGGCACAGAAACCATTGCAAAAATATTTGAAATATAGAGAATTAAATGGCTAGTGTTAGGCTCAGCTCCTGACGATGTTAGCTGCTTCTCTTATCTAGTAGCCTGATTTAGTTTTAGGAGCCATCCAAATATTTGTGCCTCTTGAGGCTTTACCAAATAAAAGTCTTTGCTATAGTGCTATGGAAAATGTGACAGTGTTTCATAGGGACTGGGCTGAACGAGCAATCCTCAGGACTGAGGTCACGGAGGGTATGGCAGTAGGGCCTGGCTGTGCGAGCTCTGCAGATGCTGCACCCGGTGCTGCCACAGCTAAGCTCTGGCGCGGTGGGGCTGGTTCATTCTTCATAGGATGCTGTCATCTCAGAAGTGCCAAATGAAAAAGGGGTCTTGCACCCTGCTGCTGCGGGAGAAGCAGCATGAGGGCAGAAGAGTGGTAGAGCAGTGAGACAGAAATGGAAACCACAGAAGGCTCACAGGAGAAACATGTGAGGTATTTTCTGTCTGGATATACACTGTGGCATTCAGCAACAGCCCTTCTGAGAATGAATTAACCCAAGTGCTGACTGTGATAGAGGCTTTGAGACCCATTTTCCCTTAAACTGTTGATTCTTTACATGAAAATCTCTCAAAGACAATAAAGACTTTTGTTTGCTCTGCCTCTGGGATAACTATTGATGTGCTGTACTGGGACACAGCAAGGACTTGCATTTGGGGTAAAAAAGTGCCAAATGGGAGATGAACTTCAACAGAGACTAGGTCTGCTCAAACCCCAGATCATTCAGAAATTCAGCGTGTCCTCTGCCTGCCTATCCTCCCTGTTTCGATACTCATCCTGAGCTCTCTGTTCCCTGTTGGTTTCATTTTGCAAAAGATGGAAACTTTGGCATGGGAAAACTACTAGTGATGTACTAGGACAGTTTAAGATGGGTGGTTGGGGCTTTTTAGATGAAAAGGCCATAAACTAAACCTGACTCTTTCTCCATATATTAAACTCAGCTGCTGCTTCCCTTTCTGATCTAATCTGCAATAGATGGTTGTCATATCCTGAATACTTCTCCACCTGGATCTCTGTGGCTTCTGTAGAAGGTCAGGCATTCTTACTAGGGAAATACAATAGGCACATAAATCTGGCAAGCTGTTCATTACAGAAGGCTAAATCCTCTATCATCCATCCCGTGACAAAGTCTGAGTGGTTGCAGCAACGTACTGTTACAGATTACATCTCCAGAATATAAGTACCACAAACTGCACTTTCTGGAATAAACACTACAGCTGAAATGTGAAAATATTTCTGCAGACGCTGCAGTGTCACTGCAGTTGAAGAACAACGCTGTTATTGATTCAGCTGAAATGCTTCTTGCAGAGCAAGCATCAAAGCAAGGCTGTTTTATCAGTTTACATACTTTAGGCTGAGAGTTTATTCCTTGCGTAATGCTCCTCGAGGCACTCCAGTGGTTGAGCAGAACCTTTGTCAGAAGCATCCGCTTCCTGCTCTGCCAATGTAATTCCTGCTCCCTTCCCTCTGGTTTTGGGCTGGCTTCTCTGAGTTCTCTCTATATGCTGTTGCACAACCTGATAGAGGGCTTTTTTTATGAAGAAAACATGGATTTTGATTTTTAAGGGATTCCTGAGTTTAGACAAAAATGGCTGGTTTGCTCCTTTGAGATCAGTCTCATCTCACTATGAAAATGTGCTGGAACAAGGGGCAATTTTCTGCATGTGCAGAGGGGCCAGAATCTACCGTCTCGCTTGACTGCGGGTCTGCTGCATTGCATTTCAGCCATTTGTTCTTCAGTTGCTCTAGCTGTGAAAAGCCTTGGTAAAAGTGATTAATTGTGAGCATTCTGAGACCAGCCGGTCTCTGCCAGCCAAGTCAGACTTCAGATAGTGAGCTTTGATGAGGGACTCCTGCAGCATGATATCTTTTGAGATCTCTGCTCTGCAGCTTCTGCTCTCATCTTGATATCATATGAACATCTTAAAGATAACTTACACTCAAACTAAGAGAACTTATACCTCAAACTAATATTGAGGACCATAAAAAGAAGGTTATTAACTGTACTTTTGCATTGACTCCAGCTCAGGGAATTTTCCTTATATGAACTTTGTGGGAGATGCATACCAAGACAAGGATGAAGCTGTTTCATGATGCAGGTGAGGGGAGGTTACTGCTTTCAAGGGTGAAATCTCCCTCAGGTGGGAAGTCTGTTGCTGTTCCTAGTAAAGCAGGTGTTTTGTTTGTGAAGGCTTTTCTCCTCTGTAATATTCACAGGTCATTGAATAGCTGGATATTTTTGTCTTGCTTGCAGTAAAACCTGAGCAGTGTAGAGTGAGTCATGCTTACAGAGACATGCTTGAGCACTGAGCAGTGTCCATCTCTGGTGGTCTACTTCCCCTATGCTCTGCTCCTGAGACCAGACTCTGAGATTCTGCTCAGATGTTTTGGTTGACACATGATTAATGTAGTGAATCTTAGGAAATAATGGTGCCCAAGCTCAGAAATGGTCTGGTATCTGCTGGTACCTTTGTTTCCTATGTGTGTTCAGTTGCTGTCAGACTGGTCTAACACTAGGCCCCTCTGGCTCTGCTAACACTGCACTTAGCAGGTGAGAAGGCTGCACTTGGTCCTTTTTTTGGACTGGGTTTTTTTACCTCTGCTGCAGCTGTTCTCATCCCTATTGCTTCCCAAATTGTTTGTCCAAAATAAAACTGCTAACATCTATTTTCGTTGTGCTGGATAAGCCCATGTGGCAGTTTTGAGGAGAGAACAAGCACAGCAATTCTTTTTTTGGGACATTTTGTTCCTAAGCACAGGAAGTTGTAAAATTGCTGATAATGAGCTAGTTCATTCATAGCTGATGCCAGAAATGATTGCCTTCTGTCAAGGCACTGTCTTTGTGGAAAAGAGCTGAGGACTGACAAAAGCAGGGAGTTGTCAGATCTGACTCAGTCACAGTGAACGCTTCTTTGCCTTGAAGTCTATCTTCAGCTATTTCTGAGGAATAGATAGTCTTGGTCCAGGCTGGGCTCTGCTCACTTTGCAGGTAATTAACGATGCTCCTCTGGTGCTGTTTCTCTGCTATGGATTCTACTGACCAGATGCCAAAGGTTATTTTTTTGAGCTGTTGTACGTGGTCAATGTTTCAGCTTCTGTATTCTTACTAAGGCTTTTTCAGAAATATTTTTCTAAATGTATTTCCCAACATCAAAATAATTCTCTTTTCTCCAAATGCAAGAAGGAACATTAGTCCATGGAAAAAAACATCCCAAGACTGAAACATGATTCTTGGCGCTACACAGCCATGCTGCTTTTATGGGTATAATTTAGATCAAACTAAGTTACAGGCGAGCGGCAATATTTCTCTCATTTTAGCAAGAATTTTTGTGTTTTTACATTAACCATAGAGAGCCAAAGATTCATTTCTTGAAGAGCTTCCTATTTTGTGTACTTAACATATTTGTGGAAAAACAAATTATCTAGAGGGGTGGATTTTGGTACTAATTGTGTTTTCCCATCTTTAGTTCAAGTCGATATCTCTGGAACATCAGGAGATATGTCATGACTTCAGGGAGGATAGTTCATGGCTGTTTCTGGTTACAGACGCATCTGGGAATCTAAACAATATTGCAGGACATGCTGGAGCACAGATTGCTTGCAACAAGGGCACATTGACCCAAACTTCCTTCTTTTGTTACCACTTCTTTTATTTTTTTTAGGAGCAGTTTATTTTTAATTTTTAGGAGCAGCCTTGCCTGTAAAATTGCTCTCAGTTCATTCCCCCTCCGTGTGGTTTGTGAATTCTCATGAGACTTGCAGTGAGGGTCATAATTAAGTTGGCTGGAAGGCTTAGAAAGGGCAGATGATGTGAGGAGGTGGCCCTGTAAGTCAGGGTCTCCTTTCCAGTGTCTTGTGTCCTCTCTCCTCGAGGTATCAGCTAAGGTTGCATGGAAGCAGGAAGTGCGTTATATGATATATAAAGCTGACTCTAAGTGCTGCTGATTTCCTATTTGCCTATACTTAAGCAAATAGATATACCTAGGGGAAGAGGGTTTGGGGGGACTTCAGAGCAAAATCATTGAGGTCACTTGTTCTGGTGGTCTCTTTGCCTTCTTAGTTGGGCCCTAACTAAGATATGAAGATGTGCACCTCATTGTGACCTCCCCATACAAATTCTCCCCTCTGTCTTTGTAATGTTAGTTTAAGATAGATTAAGAACTACTCTTTAAGGCAGGGCGGATATTCAGAATAATGCTTTCTCAGCCAGAGCAAAAAGAAATATAGTCTTGCCAATCAGACTGAAGTTCTTGCTGCCTCGGATTTGCTGACGCAGCAGCTGTATTTACCACGCTGCCTCAGGATTGACAAATGGGAGTGAAATTGTAATGGCTGCTTTGACTTGTGCCATTTAATTTGGTAAACAATGTATATAACTCTACCCAGGGTTGTGCTTAATAGGATAGGATCTAGGAATTCAGTTTTTCTACACCATACTATGTTGGTATCTTTGCTCTGATGGTTTTGTATTTAAGCATAAGCTTTAAAAGACCTCACTTAAACTAAAAATATCTGTGTCTCTTTGTGTGGGAAGAATTAGCAGAGTTCTTCAGTTCGAAGTAGACTGTAGAATTCATCCTGGCCACACTGAGAGGTCTGAAGCTGGGATCTGGTCTAGTCCTGTCCAGTGTTTTGCAATAGAAGTAGATGCAGAACAGCCAGCCACTGGGGAAGAGGAAAAGCTGCTGTCACACTAGCAACCTCTCAGACTCTGGGTCCTCCTACAAGCTCTTACTGGGTCCCTGAAGTTGGTTTACACTTCTAGACAGATATCCAGCTATGTTGCAAGAAGGAAAAGGCTCTTTACCCTTAGCAGTCCACACAGATAGGGATTGCTTGCTGCCAGAGACCCTGCTTTTCAGAGCAGTGAAGTAAACCCAACAGGACTGATGACAAGGGCTTGCCTTTCCCAGTCAGGATTCATCCCAGGCGAGCGTGGTGCACAGTAGTCAATAACTCTGACATTGCTGCGGCAGAATAACCATGAACCTGGAGTACTTCCTGGCCTGTGAGTACTACAGAGATTTTTTTTTTTTGTAGCCTCCAGTAGTGGCTCTTAGCTGGAGTCATTAGGCATGGTGCGAGTAATTTAACAGTAGATTTCTAGTAACGTGTGTGCATGCTATACTCTGAGAAAGTGATATGATCCTCATTAATGTACCGGGAGCTGAAGCACTCCTAAATGTGCTTTAAATGTGTTTTAAAAATCATTAAATCGCAGGACTGGATTATGCTATAGGGAATATATGTCTGCTCAAAAAACCAAATTGGGATGAAATGGCTTACGTATGCTGGAGGTCTTACGTACATTAATTCTGTGCTGCTTCAGTGATAAGCCTGTTCAGTTATGGGTAGTGTAAATCTCAGTACAGACGTCAGTAGAGTCATACTTCTGTTTTTGCAGTTGTTGAGTTGTGCTGCTATAAATTTAAGCAGGATGGGTCCAAGTAAAAAGCGTATCTAATCAAATTCCACCTTATTTTCTTCTGCTGTTGAACTCCAGTGATTTCAGCAAAGATATGACTGTTACTAGCAAAGCTTTGGCTTTGTGTGGGTTTGCAGAAGGTTTCAACAAAGCATGCCACTACTCACTGCAGAATTTCTGTCAGTGGGAAAAGTTATTACTTGCAGAGAGAAAGACATTTGGTTAGGAGTTGGTTTTTTGTTCACAGTGATTTTCAAAGCAGTGCAGCTGACTGTATTAACTGTTCCCCATTAATGGAATGTGAATGGGAAGCTGTTGAAAGCAGCTGAAGAACCAGGAGAGCTGGGAAATCTGCAGCCCATTGGCTGCGCTAATGCCAAGAAACATCTGCACTGCCAGTCTCTCAGTTCTGCTGGTTATGCTTAATTATTTAGAGCAGAGCAAACATCAGTCCATTTTTTTCCATCCTCTGAGAGAAGGTGCATTAACATTTTCCTGGTGATTTGTACAGATAAGGTAGTGATTCCAAGTGCGTTTCATGATGCAAGATATGCTTTTGGAGACTTTCAGGTACTTAAGTGAAGAACATGAAACGATCTTGCTATTTCATCAGTCAGTGTAAAATGCTGCCCATGATTACTTTCAATGTAGATGTAAGTCTCTTGAACTGCCAAAAAAATGTTTCAAGTGCAACATATTGGTGCATTAAAAATAAAGTACTGATCAGCGCAATGTAATGTCAAAATCAGTTTGCGGATTTAATGGCTACAGCAGAATTCAGGCTGGGGATAGCACTGAACATAGTGAACTCTTTATTTCCTTCAAGAAGGAAGTAAGTATGTAGAAAATGCTATCTTCTCCTGGTTATAACAACTCTTTGTGCAGAGGAAACTAAACCTGTTTGTTATAGCCTGAAACACACGACGAGTGATGCAATGCACACATCTCCAGTAACGTGGTGCTCTCTAATACTTTATGAAATGTTTCCAGTAAATCCTATACAGATGCATATCATCCATTAGAGCCGCAGGGTTTTTAATCCTGGGTTGGGCACTGATTTCTTTTTGCTTGAAACAAATCTTTGGACTTTTCCATTGATTTATTGTCTCTAAGAGTCGCTTTCTTCCCTGATACTGGTGCTGTAAGGACTACTCAGTGGTAGTCCGTACAGTTAATTAAGGAGCAAAGGGTCTACAAAAGTCATGTGTCAGGTACAACGGTTTATATGTTCTATATTTCAAAAACATGCGCCAGATAAGACTCTTCAGACAATAAACTGTACCGAAGTGTCGTCAGTCACACAAATTTGCATGTCTTCCAGAATGGAAGATCAGCCTGCATTGCTCCTGAAAAGCACTAATTGTGACTAAAGCTACTAATGCAACTTACTTAAAGTGAGAGATATGACAAGAAATACAGTCATGGTTAGAAATGATAGCATAAAAATGAAAACTTGTCTCAATTGCTCTGATTTCACATTCAAGAAGAACCCGCTGTGGATTCTCTAGTGTGCTCTAGTTGGAGGACATGACCAGTAGTTTCTCCATCCCAAGCTCCAGTCAGTAACCCTTAGGGCAGTTGCATCTCCCCATTAACACAAGTACCCACACTCCTAATCTACTCCTCTGAAATCAGCCATGTCCTAGGCTGGTTCTCTGGCAGCTGAACATGTTTCAGCATTTTCAATGACCAAAGGGGTGATAGTTTGCAAAAATTAGCATAGGTTAATCATATAACGGAGGGTCCAGTTGTTTTGACAGTCTCATTTGAAGGCTTAGTTCAGAGCCTGATAACACCAACAGTGCAATGCCATGAGTTTATCTCCAACTTTCCTTTTTTGTTTAGAATAGTGTGCTGAATTTTAGATGAACAAGGAGTTGCAAGAGCCCTTAGATTTGTTGTTCTAATCAAGCATATGATTTGTTTTAGGAAAAGAGAAAACAAAACAGGTGAGGTTTTGTGTAACTGACTTTGGTAATTGAATGTTGGAGGGAATGTTACCGGCTGGAGTGTTCCCCTGAGGTGTCAATGAGAGAAAACACAACATATGTCATACAGAAACTATGCTGAGAAATAACCATGGAAACAATATCATTTGAGCCTGCCAGGTGGAGAGAACAGGCTATTCCCCCCCATTCTCCATTATCACAACTCCTGTGTAGTGGGAGGAAAGCAGGGGACCAAGCAGCAGGACAACTGTGAGGTGTGAAGGATCCCATCTTTGTACAGAAAAGAACGAACTTGGTGGTGGTGTTGTTCCTTCTGTATCCCAGCTATGTCCCGGGGCATGCCCAGAAGATCACGGCCGTTTTCCCAGCGGCAGAGGATATGTGATTGCATGGCTCAGAGATGGTTGGTACTACCCAGCCTCGCAAAGACGGCTTATCCAAAACCTATGGGAGCAAGTGCTAGGGGGGGAAAAGAAACTAATTTGAATGTCTTGGATGTTATTAGATGAGCAAGAGGGACTCCATTTCTCATTTGCGCAGTCCTGTTAACAAAGTGTGTTATCAGGAAACCTTAGGATCTCCTAAACCATCCACTGGCAAAAGAGCTCTTTCTCCTCTCATTAGAGAAATGGAGTGAGAGCTGCAATCAATTATGGAAGTGCCAAAGGTGATAAAAATTAGTTCCACTGGGGATTCATCTTCAAGTTTTTTTCCCCTTGAGGGAGGAGGAGAATGGATCAGAGAAGATATTAATTTTATAGAGAAGAACCAATTAAAAATGAAATAATGAAGTCAGAATTGTCTCCTATATAGGGTTGTTAGCAAGTTTAATGGGAGATGGGAAGAACATATGTAGGATGGAAGACATTGGCAGCTGTGAAGCCAGGAGAGCTGAAGAATAAGAGGACACTTAAGAGGATGGATACCAAAGTTGCATGCAAATATCTTCAGACAGGCATTTAATTTGGGAGACGACAGCCCGGATTGGATTGAGCCACTCGGGTCTCAGCCACAACATCAAGAGCAGGCACTGTGATGTGTCTCAAGATGCCACCACTGTGATATGAAACATCTAGCCAAGAGGAGGAGGTCTGTTGTTCACCCAAGCCCTTCTCTAAGCAACAAATTTAGTGAAATTTGGTTGTAGTTCCTTGTTTTCCAAGATACGGTAATTAACAATGCACACAATTTTCTCCTGCATTCAGAGTGAAGGTTTTGCAAGGCTTTCGCCTAATGTCTGTAGAGTTGCTGGGACCCTCTCTCTAATGTAAGACCTTGTCTTGTGCGAGGCAGTTTAGCATGTGCAATATTAAGCCGATGACTCCAGCTCAAGTAGAAAAGTTCTACTGCATTTCTTTCAAATATCTGCAAGGTACAAACTTCAAAGTCCATTAAAAGGGCAAGTTTCAGGGACAGAAGGGAGAAAGACACTTACGAAGAGAGAGGAGCTGTTAGAGGAAGATGTCAAGTTCTCTTCAGAAGAATCCAGAATTTCAAGAGAGGTTTGATCTTGAGTTGCTTGGATTAGATTTTATTTCTGATTAATCTGTTCCTTGACAAGTATGCCCAGAAAAAAACAATTCTGTTTAAGTCTTTTGAGTGATACTACAAAGTAAACATTTCAATATGATTTGAAGGAGTTTTACAGTGTGGTCACACGTGAAGACACCATATTAAAGTGCTGACAGATGTCCAGGTCTACTTTCTTTCATAATTAAAGCTCTACTCGAATAAAACTTTAAAGGTTGTTGCCAGATCTCTTCTTTCAACCTTCTTTCATTACATTTGAGGTTCAGTTTTTATATAAACCTTGGCAGAAACTTGAGATCCACAGTTAAATCCAGACTGTATTTGACAAATAGAAGCAAGCATGGCTGGGCGCTTGTGGCCAAGTGCATGTCAGAGTTTTACTGACTCTTTGCACTGGAGGCTTCCGTCGTCAGTTGTGGTGTTCTTTGAAAATTAGCTTCTTTCTCCCTTTAATCCCCAGAATTAGGATGCTTGTAATATAAAATTTAAATATTTTTATTTCCATTGCAATATCGCACCCAAAATACTTTATTTCTCATTCATCTGGTTCTCACTCAAAAGTCTGAGTTGCTATATTTGCTCCAAAATGGCGGTTTTTAAGTATAATCTCCATTATTTTGTTGTGGATGTTCATTCTAACAGCTTGGACAAGTTGATACGCTTTGTTTATGGTCACGGTTCACAAGATCCCACAGAAATGAATCAATCTCCTCTACCGTGATCACAATCTATCACACTTTTTCTGCTACCTGACCTTGTAGCAAGGTTTTATCAGCTGAAGCTATGTTGTTCTAGTCCTGTTATCTTACATGAAGTCCCTGCCTGAGATTTATTGACCCTTGCCTCCTGTTCCAGCTCTGTCAAGACTAAGACTTGCGCTTACTTGGAGTTCTTATGGCAGTGGAAGAGATAGAGCTGGGGAACAGTTACTAAGCATTTACTATAATGTGTATTAAATTAGCTGCTACATATTACATTTTTGCATTGAGTGAAAGGTGTTTGCAATGCTTCTTTCTGCAAGCGTGGATTAGGTACCTAATATGCCCTCTGTTCCCTGGGGAGTGCAGATGATGTGACATTCCTGAAAGGCGAAGTAATAATCGCTGAAGTCAGATCAAAAGCTTGTTCTATCTGCTGAACAGAAGAGTATCGAAATGGCTTTGTTAGTACTAATACACTAAGAACAGGAAACACAGGCATAGTACTGTGGCAGGGTAGGAAAAGTAGCTGAGAACAAGTCTAGCCTCTTCCACTGAACTAAAAAAGAAATCAAGACAGGTATTTGTGAACCATCTGAGAGTACACAACTCTAAACTCTTCATGGATGGGATGGATTGGGGGTCCTTACTGCGATACTGCACCGAGTCAAGAGGGGATAACTCCAGGATGTGATTATCAACATGTAACCTGCTATCAAGACAGCAGAGTCTCTGCTCTTCTGAGATGAAATTTTCCCTTGTCCGTCTCAGACGGATTAAGCACATAGGGCTGGGTTGAACGCTCTATCCTGAGCTGAACTGTGCTCTTAGGAAATGCCCTGTAATTGTACCCAACCCGCACTGGTTATTGTTCTGTAGCAGTCGTGTGTGCTTATGTTTTAGTTAACTGTGGGTGCTGTAAGTTCTGTAAAAGTTGGTAATCACTCACTTCTGGGGTGGGAGGAAAGCACAGTTATTTAGTGGCTTTGAGACTATGATTTCCTTTCTGTCAGATATGCATCTGCTACCTTTAGGTTTGAACTAAATATTGCTGCTAGAAATTGTTGTGTTATGTAGTTATTTTTAATGCCTTTAAAAAGAAGGGACATAGTCTATTCTTCGCTTTCATTCACACTAAGTGTGGAAGGGTGGTTAGATCATGTGTAGGCTGGGGCTACTCCGCTGCAGTATCACCCTAACAGCTGAGTATCTACAAGAATACAGACCCATCCACAGGAATCCTAATAACAAAACTATATCTAAGAATTCTGATTCCTGGCTACAAAGGGAACAAACCCAACTGTGAGTCAAAAATAGAAAAGGAGTGTTGACTTACCCATAGTGTTAAGCAGAAGCTAAAGTCTGTGTTTGACCTGCAGAGCGGTGTGAATGCTCACTTAAGGAAAGGGGGTTTCCAGCTCAGTGGGGCCGATGGCATGCAGAGGGGACATATGCCTTGGGGAAAGGGCAGTGCTGACATCTGGAACCTACAAACGGGATCCTAACTGGGGGAAGAACTGGGCTGGAATGAGTTTTGACGCTGTAGTATTTAAGGACTGGCACTGGCAGGGAGCGCCTGCAGACAGCTATGCAAGAAGCTGCTGTGTTGAGCAATGAAACAAGAACTTTGTGTTTATTCCTAACATGTTTCAGTTAGACTTTATATAATATTATCGTTTTGGAAATACTTTAATGTTAATCAGTATTTGCTGCTATTTCAAACTTCAAAACCCAAACCCTCAAAAACCCGCAAGCCTCTAAAATAGGTGATGGCAGTGTCTTACCTAAATTTACTCATGCATTTAGACATTTTAAATTTGCTTCACTGCAGATTTATTCAGTTCCTAGTGAGAGTGAATAAACAGAAGGCCATACCCAAGCTTTGGACATAGATTATCTTACGCATAGTTTTTTTTCTCTGCCGCTTGTAATAAGTCCTAAGAAATACTGTAAGTACTGCAGAAAATAAATAGGGTGTGTTTAATTTTTGAAGAATGATGTAAGTATGGCAATATAAATAGAAAACGGTGTGTGGGGGAAAGCTTCAGATGCTGAAGGCAGTGTAGCTGAGACAGTCTGGAGCTGAGCAGAAGCAAAGCCCAACAGCTTCACGAGAACAGAGTTTGTAGGGCATGACTTCACATGGTTTCTTTGGACCTCCAGTGGCCTGGCAGAAGCTAGGCTGAGCCTAACTTCCTGCTTTGGAGGAATGCTTAACTGCTGCAGGGGCACACTACAGGCTGTTCTAGCAATCCTGTCTTCTCAGAGAAGCAAACATCCTGGAGACGTGCCAAACTTCAGCTATGTTTATCTCCTTTTAGGAAAGGGAACACACACAGTAACTATGTATTTAAATTCCCAATCTGAAACCTCTGATACTGCTCGATTTTTTTATTCCTTAATTTAAGCAGTCATTGTGTTTCAGATGGAAGCTATTAAATCTTTGGTCAAGTGGAGCATCTTAAGGGTGACGTTTCCTCCCTTCCTGCCCCAGCTGCAGACCAAAAGCTAACCCTTACTATAAGAGCATTTTCTAGTCTCCTGTGGGTGTCTGAAATAATGCAAAGGGTTGAGTAACCCTGCCTGTGGAGCTGCTGGAGGAAGTATTGGGAAACTGGAGATCCTCGATTTCTTTAAAATCATCATCTTTCTCAGTACAGGCCTCCTGACATACAGAGCACTCTCAGCTTGAAATGTAGCACCAGGATTCTCCAGGCTTTCTGTGTTTGTGTACTTTGCTTTTGTGTCACTCATATTTTTGCTGGGCACCATGTGGTTTTTATACTGCTTCTAATGCTTTGTGGATGGCTGTTCTCAGTGCTGCTTTTGATGGCTTTTTAAAATTAACTTACATCTGCATGGCCACCGTCAATTTTTGAGGTCGAGCTGATTCTGCTGGTCACCTTATGAAAGAGTTTGTAAGTCAAACAAGAAATTTGTTTCCAACGTTGTGATTGTCCTTATTCAGAAACTTTTGCAACTTCCTTGGTGATTCTGGTCTGAGTTTGACAGATGACTCAGGACTGTGCTGTAGAACTTATAAATTATCTAGTTAAATTTGTACAAACTGTTCTTCTGGAATAAACTGGAGTCGCTTGGTCTTTGGTGGGACATAGTTGGTGAACTGATTTACTCTTTTTTTTTTTTTTTAAGGCCTCAGATTAACAGTAACATTGTGCTGAGGTTTTGAGGGTGTGGAAATATTTTTTCTTTTTACTGTGTTACAAGGATAAGCTGATAGCATCTTCTGTAAGCAATGGCAAGAATGAAGTGTTTCCATGGTGGAATTCATTGTTTTTTATAAACCCATTTATATAAGATTTCTGTCTCTGTAGTGCCTGATTGGAGAAGGAGCATAGATCAACGTTTTAAAGCAAATGCCTTGCATCTAGGTGGCTGAAGGTACGGGGGATTCATCTCTGCCTTTGCTGCTCCTGTGTGGAAGAAGGGTCTCAATAGCAAAGGAAGAATGCTGCTCAACAGGATTAAGGAGGGTAGCATTAGTGTCTTCTGGACTGATTATTGAAAGCCACAGGGATAAACTTCTGGTGATTTTAATAAGATAATGTTCTCCTTTTAAGACTGGCTAACTCCAGCTGAGCCTACTGAGGTCACCTTCCAGCTAGAAGATCTCTCAGTGGAAGGGAAATGGTGCCCTGAAGTGGAAGGAAGAGATTGTTACTTTGAATAAATGTGCGTTAAGTAGGACTCTGTAACCGACTCCAGGCTTCCCTGTGTGCAGCTGCTGGGAGAAGTTGAGCTAAGCTCTGCTCAGGGCAGGCACACATTTGAGAGGTAAACCAGTATTTAACAATGACGAAGATCAAACACCAGAGCCTCTCACTTTCTTCTGCCATAGCACGATGTAGCCTGCATGTAGAATGTTATTTCTGTGATTTAAGATTGGCTTCCTCCACCTCCCCTCGCTCCCCGCTGCTGTCAGCAGTGGCATTTTCCAGATCCCTTCCCAGGACTTAACTCACATTCTGAGCTTGAGCAGTCCTGCCTCTTGGGCTTGAGTTAAAGCATCTGCATTGGGTGGGAGATGATATACAGTAGTCTCCTTTATTTACAGGAACGTCTCTTTAATGAGAAATGCCCTCTAGAATTTCCTCCAAAGAACAGTCTGGCTGCTGTACTCGCACAGCCCATTCCCTGGGACACCCGTGGTAAGGGCACATGGATTTCTCACTGCCCTGAGTGAAAAATGCTCCTGGTGAATGTAAATTTTCTTCTGAAGTTCACAGGTATATTGGGATCTATGGTCTTTTTGTGTGATTTGGAGTGCTGCTCTGCTCTTTGCCTCTGAAAGAGGGGTTTGATTTATAGTGGTTTTCTCTGTGAAAAATGGTGATACATGATTTATAATGGTATTTGGCCAACAGCAATGATTTCCCAAGTGCTCATTTAAGAAAAAAATGTGCAGGGCAAGGCTCAAGCTGCTCAGTAAGATTCAAGGCCGTCTCCACCATGCCCGAAATCTTAAGTTGTGGGTGCTTGTGGGACCTGGAAGAGCTATGGGTTTGTTCTGCAAAATTTGGCAGGGGCACTCCATGAGCAGTACAAGACCCCTTGGGAAAAGCTGCAACCTTTTATGCATCTTCCTGAGGGAGCTGAGCAGACTGCGGAGTTTCCTCCCACCTTGTCCTTCCCTCCCCACCAAGTGCCTTTAAAAGTCAGACCTGGATCACAGCACCTGTGCTCTGAGCAGTGAGTTTGGTCCAGCCTGTGCCTGTGGAAGCTGCAGCTCTGGCTTAGATCAGACAAAATCAGTGGAAGAGCCTGGCTCTTGAGCACTCTGAATGCATTGTGTGCTGTGACATTAGGATGCATCTTACCCACTTTTGGATAAAACCAAATGTTTTCTTATTTCTGTGAGCGCCCTGGAGAAGATAGCGTTTCTTCTGACTGCCAGATCAAGCGATTTGGAGCTTCTGGATACTGCTTGAGGTTAGGAAGAGCTGTTGCACATTGATATTTTGTTGGTGTTCAGTTGTTTCCTTCATCTTCGTGTTTTGGTTTTTTTTAGTAAGATCTCTCTTTCTTATTCCACTTAATCCCCTTCATTTGGTGTATGAGTTGGTGTCAGAAAATGTATAGGTGCCCTTTACTTTGACTCCCTGCCCACTCAGTTGCTTTTTCCAAGAGAAACAGACCCCTCAACAGGAATAAATACCTTTTCTTAAAGAAAAAAAAAATTTACTCTCCTTGGTGCCAAAGGGGTGTGTTTGCAACAGCAGCAGGCGGCCACTGCCTGATTTTTCTGCCAGCACTTCCCTAGCTCAGTGTTTCCTAGGGAGGAGCTTTTGGCTGCGGTGATGTATTAGTTGCAAAGATAAGAAATTGTGACCTTTTCTCTACTGACTAGGTGTAGCAAGTTTCTCTTGTTAAGAATATTTCATTAAAACTTTATCCCTATGTGCTGCAAACTGCAGTTGTCATAACATTGTCCAGATGTGTCTTTTAAAATTGTCTTTATACGTTGGTTTTGATAACCTTCTTGGGCAACTTACCCTCTGTGCCGAACACTGTATTCATTATCGTGAGGAGTTCTGCTCGAGTGCCTGGGTCTCTCTTGGTCTCTTTTTTTTTTTTTAGTGAGAAGCTCAGTAAACTGGAAACACCGACTTATTTCATGTTGGCCAGGGCTTTAGATTTATAGTTCTCTGGTCGGAGACCAAATAAGCTAAAACAAACCCCAGTCATTTTGCCTTATCTCACTGGTTAAACACTGTCTGCAGGAGCTGAATTCATCCTCTTGTTTCTGCTGGTTTAGTTCATTATTCCCCTTGCCCTTTCGATTGAATGTGTCCCAGGCTCTTGTACAGCAAAGCTCTTCTTTCCCATGCTTTGATTGAAACTTCCTCCTGTTTCAGCTGTGCTTTACCAAGAGTGCTTTGTCCTGAGCAGTAAAGGCCAGGCACAGCTCCTCAACTGGCTTGCGAAGCCCATGCTGAGAATTCTTGTTTTCATAGAATAACAGCCTTCCTAAGGAAGGCAGTCAGAACTGCAGGCATACGTCATCCGCGCTGTGTAAGGCAGTGGCATCGCTGGGGCTGATATGATGTCCTTTGTTAATGCACCCTCCGGACCGATTTGCATTCATACGTACAGTGGGAAGTTGTAAGGGCTTCATGAGAGCTATAACCAAAAAAGCTTCTCAGGAGGGGATTCCTGGGGGCCGGCGTCGCTTCCTGTTTAGGAGGTTTGCATCTTGGGTTTTTTTCTCTGCTTGCAAATACTTTACATCAGGCTTGCATTTTTATTTTTTATTCTTTTTGGACTGGATACTTTGAATTCTCAGCAGGAGTTTTCTCTATGCTACTCTAGTGTCACAGCCACAGATAAAGCAAATGTTTAATCTTCAGGTTTTAAATAACTGATTTAAATATCTGAATTCTGATATTTTCCTTTTCCCCTAATCATGTACGAATACCTGTAAAAAGGGGGTTTTCCTTATTTTTCTTATCAGAATCTTCTACCAATGGTTGCTACTGCTTCTGACCACTTGCTGCATCCTGTGTGTGAGACTGCTTTGCATCAGTCTGTTGGGTTGAGTGACCTCAGTGCTGGCAACACTTTGGTACTGGCAGAGCTGGACTTGTGACCATAATCTCAGTAGTGACACGTATTAGATCTAGAGGAGTCTTTAATTTGGGCAACTTTAGCATCTTCCTGCCACCTCACATTTGTGGCTTTTGGCAGTACCAAAGGAGCTAGGATCAGCAAACCTCGTGCCTACTTCATCCTTGCCTATTTGAAGATGTGTTTTCTGGATACGTTTGTTGTGTCCTACTCTGCTCCTCTGATTAAGCTTTCCTCTTGTAAATCTATTTCTAATGCAAGTGTTGCCCTCTTGCATGTGTTCTTGAATATTTTTCCATCATTAATTTTTAGTTTTATCTAATACCAGGCCTGTTGCTGAAAATTCAATGCCTAGAGATGTAAAATAAGTGAGCATGAATGTTTCAATAGTGACTTAAAGCCTAAATCCCTGAATTCACATCTGTTTTATCTTCTTTGACAAGAAAAGATGACGTTAAAGGAAAAATATAGGTAGGAGTAGAATTAAGGAGTTCCAGTTCTTTACTGTTCGATGCATGGAAATTAAAAATTTCAGCTCTTCCCGGATTTCGTTATTCTCCGGTCGGTCACATGCCATTTCACATGAATCAGCATCCTGTCAGTGATGCAGTCTGTTCTGTTACTGAAAGACTTGTACTGGAGTCACTGCGAGCTAAAGCATGATACCATGCAGATAGCAACATCTCGGTCATGTCAGCACAGAGAAATGGAAGTGCTGCCTGTGTCAGACCAAGGCTTGGCTGGAAATATGCTCGCTGCTGCCTGTCCCTGCCTATTGCTGTCCTGAGGAGCAGACTGACCCTTTGTGTGAGTCCTTTAAGCACTGTTAGTGCCAGTCCTGTTCTGTAATGCAGAAAAATACTTGCTACAGAGAGCACTGTCACACTAGCCACGCTACTGTGTGGAGCTTCTTGTGAGGCGCTGCTGTCCTCCTCCTTGTCCCTGTGGCTCGCAGTGCACTGTTGGGACTGGAGGATGTCAGGAGCTGCAGAGCAGGCAGCCTGCACTGCCTCTGCTCTCAGCCAGGACTGCGCTGACTCGTGTTACTGGGGAGCACTATGTATACCCTGTAGCCTTGTAGGCTTTTAGAAAGATATTTGTTTGATACATCCAACCCTCATAAACCTAAAAATAGCTCAAAAAATGGCTGAAGTGATGATTTCTGTTGTACAAAATTCTTGTCACCACCAGAAGAGAACCCTTGTGTCACATACCAGAAAGACCACAACTTTGAGAATGGACAACCCTAAATCATGTTTTTGCTTTGTACATGTTTGCAGTTTTATTTTCTTTAATTCCAATTGCAGTGGCCTGTGGATGAAATAAGAACACCTTTGATTTCTGATGATTACAGTGGCATAATGCTCTGATACTTACACTGGAGTAAATGTTGCAGTTGCTGTGAGGTCTCATACTCCAATGTGGACCTCCATGCATCTAGCACGGGAGAGTCTGGATACCCCACACAGCAGGGAGGAGGAAAACTGGGAAGAGAGACCCTTGGATTGCCTGGGCTAAAGGCCTCTCTCTTCTGCATGCCCTGCAAAATGTGCATCCTTTTTCCTAAATGATGAAAGAATCTGACCCTTTAATCCTCTTTCTCTAATTACCTTACATCTGTACCTTGCCTGATTCGGGCCTTAATGCAGCAAAGCTTTTTAAGCACGTTAAAGTGTTTTCCTTAATCAGGTCTTTGGATTCTAATTCAAATACTCCCAGAGGCCTTTCTTCCCTGTTTTGGACAGTGTTTTCACATTTCCAGACAGAAGCAAAACATGGTGCTTTTCTTGCCTCCTTGGCGTGCCTCACAGAAACCTCTCTTATCAGTGCTTGAGAGCATTTTGGCTCTCTTCTCCAAGTATGCTGGCAGTAAAAAAGCTCTGATATGTAGGTGCAGTCTGGGCAGACCTTCCCATAGTGCTCAGGAGCTGCTGCTCACACTGCTGAGTGTGTTCCAGGCTGAGCATCTGAAATAAAACTGTGTCCCAGTGCCCACCCTAACTGCTGGGGTGCTCCCCAGAGCTCTCTGTGTCCTCCTACATGCTGGCAGCATCTTGCATGTGGCCGTGGAGACACCCAGCTGTCCTCCTCTTTCAAGGCAAAAGACTTGGATTCTTCCTGAGTATTTGCTTTAGTTTTCATGTCACTTCAAAGTTTTTTCAGAAAGTAGACTTGCTGGTTTGCCACACAAAGCAGGGTTCCCATCACACTCCTATAGCTGTACCAGCTAACAGTGACCTTTCTCCTGTTTTGCAGCACCTGCCTTTTTATTTGGTGCCATGCTGGTTTCTGGCAGACTTTGTGTGGTGCAGTTACTTCTCACTGCAGGCAAGCAAGTGCCAAGCATATTTAGCCCGTTTCTGCCTGTGGGTATGACCTTCCTGTGCCTCTGCCCTGCCTCATCTCTCTGCCCATCCTTTTCCCTGGACATCTTCTCTAATTTGATTCCAAGACTTGCTCCCACTCACACTTAAGAAATGAGTCTCAGAAAGGATGCGTGGGACTCGTGGCAGTTGCAAGCAGTTGCTTTATTGCCTCTTCATCTAAGCAATGTTTTCCCACCATCTCTAACTGTCTTCTCCACTGAGCCCGTTGGGCAGAGATCCCCTCTCTTTTCAGAGAGGGTCATGATTTCAGCTGAGCTCTACAAGGCTCTGTGTAACAGAGTAATGTTTGTTTTAATTCGTATTCTCTTGGCGGCATTGCACTCTGCTCTGAAGATTTTGTGTTGCTAGGCAGGTTGCTGTTGTCAAACAGCCCAACGGTACTGAAGAGCAATCCCTAACCTTTCAGGAGGGGTAGTTCAGGCAATGTTGGAGAGCGTGTCATGATGTGCAGCATATCCCTTCTGCGATAAAGTTGGATAATTTATACCCCTATAGACCATTCTCTATGAGGGTCTGTGCCATTTTAAAAGCAGCTTTATGAATCTACTCAGGTTTTATAGAATTGTATGGGTGTTGTCCGTGGTTAAAATTTTATTGGTCATCTTCATTGTGACAGAAAATTGAGTTTCCCTTTTATTAGTCTGTAATGGTGGCTGGTATATGTCACACCACTCACAGTAAAAAAAAAAAAAAAAATGAAACAAAGTCTGCTTTAAAGAAGGAGGCGCTGCTGTGTTTCATATTTCCACTGCCCCAGGAAATACCTTTACTGTCTTTGAAAGAAAAATGTTCTGGCTGGATTTGGAACTGGACTGTTTTATCCCTATTTCACATTAAAGAAGCTAAACTGTAAGGAAGAACTGCTTCCACGCTTATCACAAATTAGTGGCAGAGAGCCCTATGTTATAAAGTGCAGATGAACGCAGAGAAAGTCTCTCTGATAAAAAGTGTGGCAACAATTTCACTGCCTTGTTATCCATATAACTGCCTGTGGGCATACAAGGCAACAAAGGGCATCCCAAGGTAACTGATACAGGCCAAAAAAGCACCTGGAGTGGTAGCAGCATGGGAAAGTATTCATGGCCCACACCCCAGAAATGTGTCACATCCCCAGATTTGCAGACTGTAGCTCCAGAGAGCAACTTTTTACCCCTTGTGTTCAGATTTCCTCTTTGGCCCTTGCTTCAGCTGCTGCTGAATTTGAGAGCAAAGCCCTGGTTAAATGCATCAGAGCAGGTTTGGTCCTTTACCTCCCCAGCCATCAGCCCCCGGGTTGAAAGAAAGGGGGGTCTCTTCTGACTTGTCGCCTCTCTCTAGAGAGCAGCAAGCGCTTTAGCATCCAGATAATCTTACTTTTTCTTATCTTTGTGGTATTTAACATGTCAGCTCTGAATCTCAGTTGGGACTTGGAGGTGTTACTGTGATATTATCATAATCATCGCAAACAAATGGGCAACGTATTCAGGGCTCAGTAGATGTTTTCTCTTGGGTTTGGCTACTGGCATCTGCCTGCACATGTTCTGTTGCTGTAATCTTGTCTAAGCACATTGCAACTGCCCACCATTTACTTTTGGGATTCATCGAACACATCATTAAATTACTTCTGCAGGTTAATTGAAGAAGCTACATGAGTTCAGGCATTAGGATGAGCAGAGTACTAATTCCCTCTGTGTGTTTTAAAAGCCCATCTCCAAATCAGTAAGTACGCAGCTATTCTCCCTTTTAAAATAAATTTTGTGACAAAGGGCCTAGTCCTTGCTGATGTGGACAATGGTTCTTGGGCTGTTCTGTGAAAGTGTCTTTTGGAGGAGGACACAAAAGAGCAAGTGATAAACCCAAAGATAAACACTTCTATAGAGTGAGTCAGATTAAAACCAAGCAGGTTGTAGAAGAAATGATACCTGGGTTAGTGTACTTTATTCTAGTTTTGCATCACTAATCTCTTCTGTGGTTCACATGACTGCATGGTAGTGCATATTTCTAACATGATAGCTTGTCCTAACTTCTAGCATTTCCCTGCAAAATAAGTAGTCATTTCTGCCTGCAGTTTTCAGTGTATTTCCAGTCTTTAAATGAAACGCAGAGTAGCTGCAGTGGGAGACAGGCTCTGCGCAATCAGCAGTAACTGGAGCTGCTGGAAATTTGCAGTTTGGGATTCAGTAGCATCCTTAAGGAAAAGACTTGCTTTGGGGAATTTTAGCCTTTTACAAACACTCCTGCCTGATGAGCAGTATTTGAAGAGAGCAGGCATAAGCTTTGTACGTGTAACAGGTAGAGGATGTTCGATGGTGGTCACTGTGGATGAAGATACAAGCTTCCAAGCCATGGAGTGAATGAGTCAGAGTAAACATGGAAATGTCAGAATTGACTGTTCTCCTGGATGTTGCTATGATAAAATCCATCTCCTGGCAGTCAAATATTTGCACAGCTCCAGAAGGATCCAGGGTGGGACAAAGTGCTTTAAAGTTGATTGTATTGCTGTGAAAACAAAACTCTTTGGAGGCCTTGCTTCAGCTCCAAATCTATTGGCAATCTCTTCCTTCACTCCCAGCTGTGGTATCTGGTGTGAGGTACAGGACAGGACTTGGTCTTTGGGCACTGGAATAATCCAGTAAAGGCATTGATGGATTACTTTAAGCCTGCTTATTGGGGGCTGCATCCACCCCAGCAGATGAGTAGGACTGGCTGGCAGATTGTCGGATTAAAACAGTCTGACATCCAATATTCTATTGACAGGGAAGGAATGAGGTTGATACACGAATCAGTCTGAGTAATCTGAATGAGGACGCTGTGTTTAACCTGAGCAGTAGGAAAAAGGAGGCTTACATATTTCTGGCAGGGTCTTAAGGAGGCTTTGCAGATCCTGAGGAGTCATTGATATGTGACTGGAGAAAAGCACAGAAAAATGAATTGCTGCTGTGCAAAGGGAGGTCCTTTCACTGCTGGTGGTGTGCAGTATGCTGCCTGTGAAGAAAGAATGAGAAGAGGGAAACAAAGCGTGTGGGTGAGCTGCATGACAAATTAAACCTCTGGATAACCCCACGTCAGTAAATCACTTGCCTCAAACACTAATACTTTGTTCCTCAACATGCCGTGAAATTGTGTAAAAGCAGGGCTTGACACTCTGCATATTTGTAGCTGAAGCCTTAAAGGGTGTAAAGTAGCAGATCTTGGGAAAGTTCTGCAGAGCCATTGAGTACCACAGGATGTACCTGAGTGTGATGTTCCACTGAAAACATCCCAAGGCTGAGGTGAAAGAGGGGAATTACCTTTGATGTGGCATTTGGGGTACACCAAAAGTTGGGCATATATTATGCTTAACTTGAATCTCCACAGAAAACCAAACTAAGTTCCATCCTCTAGGAACCAGCCTCAGTTCTGCACATTTGTGACAAGCTGGGACCTTCCTGTGCAATGTAAGGTCCATTTTCAGACCCTCGTACATGATAAAATCATTTAATTGTAAAAAGTTCTCGTAAGTTACTAAATAGTTGAGAACTATTGCTATACAGTGGTTACATTCCCAATGAATGTAAAGGCTGGAAGTCACTCAGAGCACTTTGGTCAACATTTCTTCTGTCCCCCTGTGCTGCCTCTCACTGCTCAGCACCCCAGAGAGACAAAGCCAGATGTGTTTGGACAGATTGGCTCTTGCACTTCCTAATGGCCACCTATGAGTACATCAGTGGACAGGGGAAGAGCTATGGATGTCATCTATCTGGACTTCTGTAAAGCCTTTGACACAGTCCCCCACAACATCTTTCTAAATTCGATGGATTACTTTCTAAATTACTGAGATTTGATGGGTGGATTATTTGGTTGGATGGTTGCATCCAGAGGATAGTTGTCAATGGCTTTATGTCCAGATGGAGATCAGTGACAAGTGGTGCCTTTCAGGGGTCTGTACAGGGACCAGTGTTGTTTAATATCTTCATCAATGACAGAGACAGTGGGATCAAGGGTAACCTCAGCAGGTTGGCAGATGACACCAAGCTGAATGGTGAGGTTGACATGCCTGAGGGGTGGGATGCCACCCAGGTGGACCTGGACAAGCTGGAGAAGTGGGCCCATGTGAACCTCATGAGGTTCAACAAAGCCAAGTGTAAGGTCCTGCACCTCAGTACCAATACAGGCTGGCAGATGAGATGATTGAGAGCAGCCCTGTTGAGAAGGACTTGTGGGTACTGGTGGATGAAAGGCTGGACGTGAGCCAACAATGTTCATTCACAGCCCAGAAAGCCAACCATACCCTGGGCTGCATCAAAAGCAGTGTGGCCAGCAGGTCAAGAGAGGTGACCCTGCTGCTTACTCCATTCTGATGAGACCTCTGGAGTCCTCGGCACAAGAAGGACATGAACCTGTTGTAGAGAGTCCAGAGGAGGGCCAAGAAAATAATCAGAAGGATGGAGCACCTCTGTTGTGAGGACAGGCTGAGACAGCTGGGGTTGTTGAGCCTGGAGAAGAATAGGTTGCAGGGAGACCTTAGTGCAGCCTTCCAGTACTTAGAGGGGCCTGTAAGAGAGATGGAGATGGTCTTTTTAGCAGGGTGTGCTGCAACAGGACAAGGGGTGATAATTTTAAACTGAGAGAGGAGATTTAGGCTAGATAAAAGGAAGAGTATTTTTTTTACACTGAGCATGGTGAACCACTGGCACAGGTTTGCCCAGAGAGGTGGTAGAAGCCCCATCCCTGGAACCATTCCAGGTCAGGCTGGACAGAGCTCTGAGCAACCCATTCTAGTTGCAGATCTCACTGCAGGGGGGTTGCACTAGATGGCGTTTGAAGGTCCTTTCCAGCCCAACGTGTTCTTTGCTTTTCTGGTTGTTTGGTAGGCAGGACAGAAATAGAGAGGATCTCTGCATGTGAACACGTACAGTCCTTGTGAAGGAATTTGGTGCCTTTAATGGCGTTTTGTTAGAGGACTTAAGATGGTGAGCTCCCAAATGGGCACAGAAAGGCAAATTCTTCTGCCTCTTGCATTGTTTGCTGATAGTGGCTGCTCAAAAGTCCTGAGTTTGAGGCAATAAAACGTGGCTTACAGCAGAAGCTGAATTATGGTGTATTACTGCTATAGACTCCTGAGTTTTGCAAACACTGTTCTAGGTAATTCCACACACATCACAAATGGTGTTAAATTTCAAATCCAAATGCAAATTCCAGTAATTCCTGCTCTCCTTCAGGCTCTAGCAGAACCACCAGCTCCAACCAGGTGTAACCATGTGTAAAATAAAATGGTCCAAGTTGCTATGCTCTTTATAAAGTCTTGTGCCAAATGTTGAAATGTGGGTGTTTGATGCAGGGACGTTGATAAAGGCTGGCAGGAAGGCAAAGGGACAAGGCACAGTGTCAGGCAACTGCTTCTGCACAACAGACTGCACCTAAGTGTGATCCACTACAGGCAAAGGGAGTCAGGCAGAGAGATGTCCCTGCTGTAAGTTCAAGCAAACTTGCACTTTGGGGTTTGTTTTGTTTTCAGAACGCAAGTTTGACTGTAAACTGGATAAAGTGAGATTTCTCATGTTGGACCAGTAGGGATCCCTGAAACTCCGGGGACAAGACAAATAGAGGAAAATGAGAAAATAGAAGGTGCTCTGTCTTAACAGAGTTTGTAGATCTGCAGTAAATGAGCACAGCCTGTTCTGAAGGGTTGCTTTCATGCGTCCAAGACAGGCTCCCATGCCTGGACTGCCCTGCCAGGCTGTAAGCTGAGAGCTCATGGTGCTTCTCTGGTGGGTACTGGAGCAGCCTTCCTGGAGGAGTGGCAGTGTTGGGGCTGTGCCTGGAGAGCTGAGAGACTCATGACCCTCAGTTCAGCTCTGGGGTTTGATTTCCTCTCTACTGTGGGAGAAGCTTTGTCCAGTTTATTTTGCTCAGTCAGCACAGAAATGAGCACATCTATTGTTCCAGCCTGAGACCGTTCTCATCTTTAAGTCCTGCTG
>NW_010426169.1:38589-43110 GCF_000710305.1 Buceros rhinoceros silvestris | reverse complement strand
CTGAACAAGTGAGATACTGTTCACTAGTTCTCAGAGCTGTTTGTTAGCTGAAAAAAATCTTTCTCCCTTGTAGCAAAGGAAGTTAATTGAAGTAACAACTGGTTTAACACCATCTTGGTTTTTTTAAAAATAGTTCTAATAAATGTTTAACATTTTAACAAAGTTCAGTACACGCTCCAGCAGAACTGCATCTGTGTTTCCTCTGCTCTTTTTTTAAGCTTGGCATACGAAGTACCATTTAAATACCATGGTGAAAAGGGCAAGCATTCGATTTAATGTCTTTGAAATTATTCTGGAATTAAATCCTGTGCAGTATATCTCAGTCGAGCAGTGTTGCATGTAGCGACATGCAGCTAATGAGCCATCAAAGGTGATGCTTTAAATCCCCGTGCATAACAGCACACAGATCCTTTATTTTTGCTGTCATAACACAAATCTCCAACCTTGATTCTAAATCAAACAGGGGTAAAAGGAAGAGAAAAAAGGAAAAAAGGAGGGAGTAAATTTGTGACTAATTGGAAAAAAAATTTGGAAAAACAGTTGGGGTTTCTTTGAACACCATTAATCACCTCTGCTGGAACATCCTTCACAACCCGAGCTTTTCTTGTCTGTGTTGCTGTTTTCTTCCTTTAATATGGTACAAAATGTACATATTTCTTGTTGTTGAAAGCCACTTCTATCATGCCACGATGGAAGTGTTTAGACCACAGCCTGTTACAGCTCCCTTTGGTCTTGGCAAGGCTGCAGGTTTTCTGCCTTCATCTGGTGCCCTGAATGTGCCAGTAAGGACATGGCTGCTTCTGCCCAGTGGGTTGCCTGGGGGAGATGCTGATTCATTTTCTACACTGTCCAGCACAACTAGGCTGAAATCTCCAGGATAAAACACAAAGAAAATAAGAAGCCAGAATGGGGAGGGTGCAAGATGATGTTTGTGTACAGAGTCAAGACATGGTTTCTGCCAGCGTTTCCTTCCCCTCCCTTGTTTTGCCCCAGGCAAGGTAAACACATGCGCCAGCTTTGCATCCCTGCTGGTTGCCTGCAGGCTGCTTAATGGCCAGTGTAAAATGAGTGATGGCTGTTGGCCAGTTCCATACCCATGAACATTCACCTTGCTAAAATCCTTGAGGTACCTGGAAGGAGGAGGCTCTGCTGAGAGACACCTGGAGCTCCTGCAGCCCTTGTGCAGAGGAGAAGCTCTGGGAATGTGTGGCAAGCGGCACCAGTGGCCTTAGCCACCTTTTGATTTTCACAGGCACTATGGGGAGATCAGAGTAAGTTATCCCCAAACTTTTCCACTTGACTGAGCTGTTTGCCAGCCAGCTGAATGGATGCTGGGTGTATATTATTGTTTTAATTTTTAAAGGTGAGAAGTCATCCCTGCGCATAAGCAGGCTGGTAGCTGTGAAGTGAGGGGCTGTGCACTCCACGTTTGCCTTTTCTTTACTGATTTGCGTTTTGGACAGCTTTGGGGGAGATGGTTAATGACTCATGTCAGATATCCTGTAATTGCATGATGGTGATGATGGAAGCTAGAAAATGAGCAACTTGTAAGAAGTACCCATTGCATCAGGTGACAGATGTTTGTAGGCTGAGAGGTAGTGCCTGCCTCATACGCTTAATGCCCAAGGTGGAGCGGGGAAATCCAAAGCTGGGAGCAGGGAAGGGTATGTACATCACGTACATGTTTGGAAATGCAGTATTCTCAAGTGGTGAGTGAAGAAGCCTGAGCTGGAATTTGTAACTCTGATAATCCTTTAAAAAATTATTAATAATCTAGTAAGCAATAATGAAGAATGCTTAGGAAATTGCAGGAGAGATCTGTACAAGTCCTTTAGCCTGCTGTGTTAACCAGGGTATTCTCAAGCTCCCAAGTTTATCTTTGCAATGTAAATTTTGAGCAAAAATAATGTTTGTGCATCCTTATTTAAATGTTATTATCAGTTCTCACTAATGGAGTGGATAAGAGGTCATAACGTTTACAGAGCTTTGAATTTTCCCTGCTTCTGATCCTCAGACAATAGACTCAGGTTTTGTGAGATGTTTAACTGTCTGGCAAAAAAGTAGTATAGAAAATAAATTAAGATTTAGTATTGTAATTAAAATGACATTTTCTGCTATAAAGCACTTTTGTCTATGTATTTATATATGCATGTTTAGCATACACAAGTCTTCAGGTTTTTTTCCTAGACTTGGAATTCTATTCACATACTAAAAGTATCAATGGAGACTGGTCATCTTTTTATTCAGCATACATTAATGTGATGAATAGAGATATCTTCCCTGTACCATTGCAAATATTTATAAACTATGTGTCACTGCAACTTTAAAATGTATTCTCTCTCACAGGGTTTTCCTCTATCATGGTATTTATCCAACTGAGAAACACTAAAAGATGGGAATGTGTTAACAGAACAAGCTAAAAGGACACAAATCATTCTCTTTTCTGACCCTCTTTGAGAATAATGCGAATATTTATAGATCTGGAAAGCTTTCAGGAGTCTAAATGAAAGCCAAACCATTCTCTTTATGCTGATGCCATTTCTTGCTTTGACCTGAACATCCATCAGCCAGGGGTTGTAGCACCAAAGAGACTGAATTAAATCAGTCATCTATACTTGAGCCAAACCTGCGAGGTTTTTTCCTATTAGAATTGCAATACAGCAGCAGCAAAAGTGCAGAGCCCCGCAAGGTTGATGTTGTTTGCAGCACATGGCAAAAAACAGCACTTAAATGCAATCATCTTGGTGACTGGGAAGCATATGGCTTCTTGCTTTTAGATGCTGCTGTGAAGTTGCGCGGGTCAAATGCAAGACCTATTAGACGGGCTTGTCTCCTGCAGCTATTGGTGTTCCGCGTGTGGCATTCAGCAGTGTTCCCAGGCTTTGCAGTGGTCATCTTTTGCTGAGCTGTTTTATGTGGAAGGTGGGTAGGATTTTACGAGAAGTGAAAGCATGCTGATAAGACAAAAGAGGAGGTTACAGTGAGCTCCTCTCACTTATTGAAGCCAACTGATGGAGTGGGGAAAGGAGGAGGGTTAACACGATCCGGTGGGAAAGCAGAGAGCAGAAAAAGCACTTCAAAGCAAAGGCTGAGCAGGGGTCAGAAGCAGTGTCAGGTCCAAAGAGAAATGAAGAGGGGAAAACCTGAACTCCCTGCACCTTCCCTGACAAAGAGACCAGTGTTGGGCACTAGAGGGAAGAGTGAAGGCTGGCTAAAATGGACACACTGCAGGGAAAAGACTAGAGAAATCTGGGAAAAAGAAATTCACTGTGATCTTAAAGCAAGCAGGGTATCTTGTGAAAAATTGCTGGTGAAAGCTCTCCTCTGGTCTGTCTTTTCTGAGTTTCCAGGTAGCAGCAGAGCTTCTGAAAGTGACTGGGAATGTGCACGTCCTGTAACAGGAGATGCGAGGTTGCTTTTTAGCATAGATCGTTCTTCATACGACTCTTTCATCTAAAGGTCATATTTGAGTCTGTTGTTGGCTTTAGGACTGAAGACCCAATTCCGATTGGGGCAAAGGTCCCCTTCCTGTAACATGGTACCAGCTGAAGTTAAAGCTTCAGGATAGATCTTTGTTCACAGGATCTTCAATTCTTTGTTCGCATACATCCAAAACAAATCAATAAAACATATTCAAAGACTCACTTGGGATCATAGACATTCTGGAAGGCTGTTTAGGGTCCGTCTTTACCAGAGGATTTTGCCTGTGGACGTTGTGTGGCCATGAAGCGACTACATCCTACAGCAGCAAATGGTCATACAAGAACTGGAAAGATATCTGTTACAAAATATTCCTGATAAAACTAAGGACGGAGGCAAAGCAGTCTCAAGCAAAGAGTGTATGGCAGGAAGAATGGATTACCATTGCTTCAATCTCTGTTAAATCTAGCTCTGGAGGAGGAGGGGAGATAAATGTCGACTATGACAGAAGGAGGTGTGCTGGCTGCACTGGGGTCACATCTAGACAGCTGTCTGTGCACCCAGCTCCAAGGGCTGCTAGAAAGTGGGGTGTGGGACCACCTCAGTGGCCACACGTGAGGCTTCACGCTGGGAATGTAAGGATTGTCTTCAGGAGAAGACTGACTAGCTGATACCAAAGCAGAGGAGAGGTTACTACTGACTTGTACTGAAACCCTGGCTCTCTGCCTGGTTGCTGCCAAGCTGCTTGGCAAGCTCTTGGGGAGTTTGGGTTTCTAGGGTCTGCTGGCTCAGTGCCTCCCAGCAATTCAGGCTGCTCCTGGCTCCGGTGTCTGCAGGTTTAGTATAGACATGTCCCAGCAGCTGCTTGAATTGAGGGTACCCATCTCCATGGTTTCCTTGCGGAGAAGCCAGAAGTGTGCCAACCTCTACTATGCCCTTCTGACAGCCTGGGAATGGGCTTGGGGTCACCTGGCTCCCCCTCGGGGTACTGGAAAGGAAAGATGTGTGCCTAGTACCTCAAGGGACCAAGAAATGGGAATCTTGGCTGTTGTCTGATTTGGAAAAACTTAATATTGTTTTGGTGTTTTTCTTATTTCCTGC
>NW_010426169.1:14605-38462 GCF_000710305.1 Buceros rhinoceros silvestris | reverse complement strand
ATAAAGAATGCTGTAATTTCCAATCCTTTCTCCAAAACAATGACGACAATTTTATTCCAAACTCCCCATGGACTGAATTTCAGTCATTTTACCATCAGGATTAATCAGATTCGCTGTGCTAGTCCTTTTGTTCTTCAGGGTTTGGTTGCCTTGGCCATATGTACACTGTAAAGTGGTTGCTTTGCCTTTTCTTCCAGGGTTTAGAGAAACTTTCTTACCACCACTTTTCCCAAAGGCCAATTTAGATGCTGTTTACACTTTGGTGATTGTTTCTGTCCTTTTAATAATCCTGGAATGTGGTGGAGCTCATCTGTGCTCACTTCTCAGTCCCTCTTTGAGCTGCCTGCTCCTCTTTCTCTGTTGCCTACCCATCCTATTTTGGGACTTCTGCTCTCCCCAGACTTGCTGCCTCATTGCTATCACCAAGGCTGTCCAACTGCTCCCTCCACCCTGGAGCAAACCCCAAAATACAGTAATCTCTTATGGTTAGGAGAAAATTCTGAGTCAGAGAGCGACTTACACAGAGAACTTAAATGTCTCAGACTCTCTGTTGCATTAACAATCACTGAAAGAAAAAGGGTCAGTGTGGGAGACTGGCTTCCCCTCATTTTGACAATTTCTAGCTGAAATCTGAACGATGAGGTCACACTGTACCTCAGTGAAAAGGCTGTTGTGTTCAGGAGGCGAAATACGTAACCATTTAAGAAAGTGGCTGTGCACCGGTGTTTTGCAGTTTACTGGGTTTTAAGTTATTTTCAGTTACAGGAAAGTCAGAAAGGGTTTTTTTGGTTTGTTTTAATGCTGTGGTGTGCTGGATAGCCACGGCAGGGAAACATGTTATGTGCTCAGAGCAAATGCACTGATCTTGGAGATTGCTGGCTGTCTTGAGCCTGGGCAAATGCCTGGAATGGTGGTTTCATCTTTTCTGCGCAGACAAGAGGCCTGTCCAAAAGCTTGAGTTGTCCCCTTGCTGGTGTGAGCATCCTGGCTCAGATCAGCGCTCTCCACCCTCCCTTGCTTGCAGGGGGAGCAGTGGTGTTCTTAGGATGCTCACCTGTGCCCCGGGTGATGTGTCTTGTCCTGGGATAGCCAGTCTGGTGGCTGTAGTAGCTCAGCAGTCTCAATCTGTGGGGTTTTGGAGCTGATGAGGCTTGCACCTTAGCCATGCAGCAACTTGGGATAAAAGGATGTTCTGGAGAGTCTCAGCTATCTCAAAAAAGAAAGGATTTGGTCCAAGAAGAGTAATCCTCCACATGTCCTTAGCAAATACAGTTATCGAATGTCCTCCACTTCAGGAGCTCTGTATTAGAGCATTTGGAAATTTAAATTAGTAGGTCAGGTTGGTGTGACACAAGTGCCTCTTCTCACACTTCAGTATTATTTTTAATCAAGCTGTTAAATAATAATGCTTTTAAAAGAAACAAAAACCTCTTCAGGAGAACGTTGAGTCCTGAAGTACCCCAAACAATAATGCTGCTCCAAATTCCTGCTCCATGTGTGGTGAGGAGACCAGGACAAGCATGGAACTTTCTATTACGAGACCTGAGCCACTACTGCTGATGAGAAATGGAGTAAGAAGGGTGGAAGGAGTCTATAACAACACAGAGGCAATGCTGCTGTCTGAGACTGGTCCTTTATATAATCTGGGATGTCAGTAATACTTTTACTGGGGTTTATTTTAATGGCTCTTAGTAGTTATGGC
Source organism: Buceros rhinoceros silvestris (assembly GCF_000710305.1). Taxonomy (NCBI): domain Eukaryota; kingdom Metazoa; phylum Chordata; class Aves; order Bucerotiformes; family Bucerotidae; genus Buceros; species Buceros rhinoceros. The sequence continues at coordinate 36,760 of NW_010426169.1, read as the reverse complement.
TGATTGGCAATGGCGGGGCTCGTACCCTGCCTTGTAGGGGTAGCCCGGAGCGGGCAGTGGCATTGCGAACCTCCACACCAGTGTGCCCTGACCCTGAGGGGACTGCGGCCAAGCCCCGGCAGTCGTTCATCTGTGCCCTTTTGCTCCTTGCTTTCCCTGCTGAGCCTGGCAAAAAGACCTCCAATTACTTCCAATTGCAGTGACGGTTTTGTACGAGGTTAGGCACCCATCTGCTGCAGTGGGGAAGGAGCCGACTGCCTCATTAGGTCACCCTGGACAGGCCTGTCCATGGTGGCCGCTCTGTTGTGGCTAACCTGGCTCGCTTCTGCATAGCGATGGCTCCGCATCTCTGCTATGGCTGTCACAGAATCAGCCTTCCCAAGAGAAGGTGGGAGATCTCTGCAAGGCTTTGAAAGGACCCGCTGGCACCAATATGCTTCTCAATCCTAGTGTGTATCTTTATAGGGAGCAGTGCTGTACACAGTCGAGCGGCCCAAGGACAGATCTGGGGAGGTTCAAGCCAGATGAAATTGTAACGTGACATGACTATAGCATGAAGAAGCAAGCCCTTTTTGGTTTTTATATCGTACCTGCACAGAAGTCTCATGGATACTATGGTACAGCTTGTATTTGCTCAGGTTAGAAGAAATTTAAAGTTTGGAGGGCCCGAGGGATGGCAAGCAAACAAGGAATGTTGGAAGGGAAGGAGTAAAATCCTGTTGCGTGGAGGAGAGCTGGCATGATCTCCCATCCCCAGGGGAAAGCCCAGCTCTCCAGTACCTACAATTACCCTAACCAAAATCATGGGTAAACAGGTCTCAGAGGAGCTGGGAGCAGGACCCAGGAAAGTCTAAACCACCACAGCTTCACAAATCTCCACTTCTCTGCGGGACATGCTAATCTCTGGAGAAGAGCAGTACCCAGAACAGCTCTCCTCCCTTCTATGCAGCTATGACTTCTGTGCTGTAGATCATGCGACACTGAAATCTGAGATGTCCAAAAATCAATAGGATTTATGTAACTGATTTTAGAAAGGACAGGATTTTGCCCTCCTTAAGAGTAGACTGTTTCATAAATGGTTACTCAGGGAGAGTACGATTGCACACCCTGTGCTTGCAGGAGGAGCTTTTACTTACATGTCTTTGTCAACTAAAAGTTGCAGAATGCAAACACAGCTGTGGGGTCCCCGGCCATGAGCCCGTGTGTCACAGCACAGAGATGTTAATCCCATTTCTGATGGCCTCCAAGCAACTGTGTGCTGCTTGCAGCCGCTTCCTAAGAGGCAGTCACAGAGCCATTTCAGGAGCCTTCCCTGCTATTCTAAGGCATCAGATAGCAAGAATGCCTCTTACAATGGTCTTGCTCTAAACGTCCTTCAGCTCACCAGTTTGCAATTCAAAAGCAGGTGGTAATAAAACTCTCTTAGAATGCGGCAGCTTTTTCTCCTCCCTGGAAAAATTGTACGCATTTCATTTAATTAGATTTTCTTTATTGTAACAAAAAAGGTTTAGCTGATGTGTTAATTCAAACAAGATGTTGGTGTCAATTTTTTCTGCTGCTTTTTTTCATTCTTCCATAATCTCCAAGAATGAGCTGCTAAATGCAGTTTGATTTGCATTATTGGCTGTTTGGTTTTAATGACCTTCCTTCTACTCTAGCAGTTTGGTGCCTGGGGGCAGCAGAAGGTTTCCTGTGGCAACGAGTCTGTGTGATGGTCTGTCTGTTCCCTTCTTCCTTCTGTCATTACCTACTGCCCCCACTTCTGTTTCTTCTCCCTTTGTAATGGCTGGGGGAATTGTTGGTTAGGACACACTGGACCCTCAGTCCAGATTGTTGTAGTTCATTTTTTAGGTTTGCTGATACTGATGAAGGAATGTGAGTAATATTTGTGTTGTTGTGCATTACAATAGCCCAAAGAAAACATAAGGACTTTGTGCTTGCCATGATGCAGGCATGAGCCCCACACCATGAAACATCAAAATGCACAAGACAAGCACTGAGTTGGGGAATGTCCAGTCACTGGGGGCTTCTCATATCTAAGTTGTATTTTGGGACCGGATTTTCTCTGTAAAGCTGGAGTAATAATTTTCTCTGTCCATGTTTTGTTTAAATCTTTGTCATATCTGGAAAGTTTGAGTATTTTGGTGTAAAGCAATGATAAAGAATCTTTCGTTTTACTTTTTCCTTTTGTAACCCATTCTCTGAGGCTGTGTGTTTCCATGCACCCACTTGCAACTCACCTCCCTCTTTTTTTAAGCAAAAGCTCACAGCAAGTCCATCAATCCCAAACAAACCATTATACTTTTCTTTTACCTCTTGAGGGATCATTTACACATGTAGCAATGTCCCCAAGCTAATTAAAGGCTGCTTGTTTAAGAATCTGTGTGATAGCTCATACTTAGATAACCAGATGGAAAACTGCCTGAAACACCCTTCAAAGCATGACCAGCAACCTGTGCTTTTAACGCCCTATTTTGTTTAGAGGAACCAGACTTATGGCAGTGTGTCATTTGGAAAGATTGTGCCTTTTGCCTTGATCTAGGCTGTGGGGCACTATTCTTGAGCATTGGGTTAATCCTGTGCTGCAGGACACAGGGCAGCCTGAAGCTGTGGGGGTCTGGAAAAGCTGGCCAAAGAATAGTTTGGACTCATGAGTTTCACCTCTACAAAAAGCTGCTTAATGCTCAGCAGAGACTCAGATAAGTAGTTTATACTGGAGAGCTTTAGTCCACGTGAGCACAGGATGAAAGATAGTGACTTAAGGGTAGACCATAGTCTTTGAGAGACTGTCCTAACAGGCTGGGACAGGAGAACATAGAAATTAAAGGACAGCTTTAATTGGGTGCTGGTCAGCTTCTACTGCACAACCTGCATCTTCAGCTGCCAAAAACTCAAAGCTGAGAATGTTCCCGTTCTGAGGAACTGAATTGCGATACAAAAACAATTTAAATTCCTTCACACAGAAATTCCACAACTCTTATGCTAATAGTTTGCATCGTAATTTAAGGCCTTTACATCTCAAACGTATATTGAGGTGACTGTAATGAAATTGTAGCAGTGACAGAAAACATTGATCTGGTAACTTGGAGGTGTGTTGTCAGTTAGCAAATCCTGATAAAGCGTTAAAGGTAAGGCATTGTCTTCTGTTCCTGAAGATATCAGTCTTGTGTTTAATCCCAAGACTCACTTTTAAAAGTATTTTATCCAAGTTTATGTATTAAAATTTATGTATCAAATGCTGGCTATAGAAACCCAGTGAATGACATCGCTAATGTTGTCTGATTTTTGGTTGTAAGGGCAAACAGAGCAGAAAGATTTCTCCTGTTTTCATCATCACTAGCTGTGAAACTTCAGTGGTGGTGAGAGGTGACTACAAGCTCTGTAGCACTTTCAGATATCAGGAGAGGAGTCCAGTGTGGAAGAGGGACCCTCTTGCCCTGAGAGTTGGCAAAGCCTGCAAATAATATATGCTTGTGTAGTTTTCTGAACACCAGCGATGCCAAGGAGTAGTCACAGTTCCTATTCCAATCATGACCCTCTTCAAGCTGTGATTGAGGCCATAATTGATTTCACCTGTAAAGCAGCTCAGCTGAAGAACAGATTCTTGGCTCAGTTTGCTCTTAGTCTACTGGATACAGTTCGCTTGAGGTAAAGAACATCAGTCCTTGTTCTCTGCCAGTGAAGTGCTGCTCCTGGGCGATAGGCTACACCTGGTTACTAGAAGAGCTTTGATGGATCTTTTCCATCAGTTAAAGACTACATGAAGAGCTGCCTTTTCCTAATCTAGTGCAGAGAGTGTATGGAAAACACCTGAAAAAAGCTTTGTGGTTAATGCTGGTAAACTTTAAAATAAAGCCCTTGATAAGGGCTCCACTTCTGCATTGATTACAGATGTCAGGACAAAGCCAAAGGTCGACAGGCTCTTAGAATAATGCAGTAAAGCCTTAGGTACGTTCTGTTACATTGAGATGGATATTTTGTCTTTGTGGTCATCTTGCACAAAACTAAGTTTACACCTGCATATGTGATACTCCCATTAAAAACAAAAAATGAAAAAACAGCATGTATGGCAGATCCAGCCAAACCAACTGAATTTCTATGTGGTCAGAGACATTTCAATCAAGCGTGTATAACTTCAAACCTGGTGTGTATTCCTTTTCCATGCTTTGAACAATATTTTTTGTTACCTCATCACCATCTCACTTTGACCATGAGAACAAATATTACACAGACTTCATATGCACAAGGAACTTTTCCAGAGGTGTCAGTTCTTGGAAATAGTTTGTTGCTCTCTGACTGAATCCAGAAACTTGAGTTTTCAGTGTCAATTTCAGCCTTTTTTTTGCACACAGCTCCTCTACTGATGTCAATAACAATTGCACAAGAATATTTCAGAGTGCAATTGGTCCCGATTAGTGATTTGCCCTTTATAGATATTGCTAACATAGGGGAAGTGAAATGTTTTTCACTTCTCTGTTATTGTTGCCAAAACTGTGTGGTTTGGGGTTTTTTTGGACAAAAACAGAGCAAGAGAGTATTTGGCACAAAACCAAGATGTACTGCTGTACCCAAAACATATATGGTGGGCTTCAAGAAGCTGTGGATGTACTTGTCTGGGAGTGGAGTTGCAGGATACGCCCTATGTCAAGCAAGTAACGTATTTTGCACAAAGGCAAGGTTTAGAAGTTGAGCTTTTCAAGGTCTTTCTGAGCTTATAAATCTCGCTTTGTCTCTGACAGGTGTGATGATACAGAATGTGCTTCTGGAGCTCTTGCAAGGTGTAACAATATTTATTTTTTGAAGGGTTTTGTAGAAAATATTATATTGGTACCTGACAGTTGATATGGGAATGCTTATTCCTCGTGAAGCCAGGCCATGATGATGAACATTATAAAAGTTGCCACTTTGGGGAGGTTATGGAAATGACTTCCTGCAATGTTGTTCCGTGGCTGCTGTTTCATTACAGATTGGACACAGGAAGAACATGGTTACCTAATGGTGCCAGAAGAGCACAACCCTCTTTTACCTCTTGTTGCGTTGCTAATGGTAAAGCATGAATCATAGTTATCGCTTGGTACGTTTTCATAATGATGCATGGTGATTCGGATGTGCGTATCTGTAATTAATGAGAGGGAGTTGCATGGCTAATTCCCTGTGCAGTGCTGACATCCTGTCTGCAGCTTTGTCCCTGATTTTTACTTACGTGTCTCAAACAGCCGGTTATTGCATTACATCCTTGTATTATATAAATAAAGCCTTGACCTTTGTCCTTTGTAATATTGGTTCAGACAGTTTTAATTCAATTTAGAAAAGAAGCCCGAGTGTTGAAATCATTTGAATCTCCTTACACACCTTAAACATCGATGGGACTACTTCTGCACGAGAGAAAGCACTAAGGCTAGGAAATTGCCTTCTAGCTTTTTGTCATTGATAAATGAGTACGTGTTTCTTCAGGTTGAAACTATGCAGGAAGCCCTTTCTGGGCAGGGAGCACCCGCACTCCTCTGTGTCGCAAAGCATCATGGGTCTACAGAAATTATTAGTGCAGTATTTTGTTTGTTATTTCATTAAACAATTCTGAAACAATAACCCACCTCAAGCGAGTTCCTTCCCCTGCTGTGGGCAAATCTCCAGTAGTCTTTTTATTTTTTCCCCCTCACCGTACTTTACAGCTTACTTAGGACTTGTGTCTGTAAATCCTCCCTAATAAAGCCAGCCTGGCACTAGGAACACCGTGGTCCATCAAGGCAGAAAACAGCTTACGGGTATATTGGTGTCAGAAGCTCAGACCCTCTCCAGGAGGAGTCTGACCTCTTTTCTCTCTCACCATCCGTGTAGTTGTTGTTTTTCCCGGTGTGTATTAGAGGTAAGCAGAGCGTTTATGTCTCTGAGCATCTAAACTGTTACTGCTGAGCTTCAGTTCCCCACTGATAGAAAATGGGGATAAAGGTGCTTAATTATCTTCTGTGGATATTGCAGAATAAATTCATTAAAGATTTGGAGTATTAGAGCTAGACACAATCGGGCCTTTATTAAAAGAATTTTGGTTGTAATGGTGCTAGCACCTCTGTGCAAATCCTAGCAAAAGTAATTTTTTTATAATGATGGAGATACTGATCCTCTAATTATCCAGGACAACTCAAATTAGTACCACAAATACCACTAAAAGTTGAGACTGCTTGATGTGAAATGTAATTGATTTTTAATATGTTAGGGCACAACTGCTGTTAAATGAGGTACAATATTATTTTCACCTGTTGGATGTTTAACAATGCTTTGAAGAAACACGTGATTTATTGCATTGCTGGAAATATTTGGGAGCAGAAACCCAAGAGAAACAAGGAAAGGAAAACAAACTCACAGCTTGCTTGAATTTTTTACTCAGTGTCACTTCCACCTTGTCTTGTTTAGTGAGAAGTGGCTTTATATCAATTTTATATTTGCAGATTTTAAACTGGCTGTGGTTACAGAACCAGAATAAAGTAGTACATTTTTTTACTCTTCATTTTAGGTTTGTCCCATTAGTAGGTAAAAAGGATTCCTAGCAAACCTCCCTAGGCTTCCTTTGGGAGAGGTACAATAAACCTTCATCACTGATAAGCTGACTTGCTCCACGTAGATTTTGACCCCACCCACCCCCTATTACTTCTGTGTAAGCACGGAGCTGCCTGGATTCTGTGCAGATGATATATCTTTGGCATACAGGAGTTTTTGTAAATCATTTAAAAGCATTCTTCCTCGCTTGGCAGAAGGAGGACACAGAGTGCTTTTGTACCTCAGTTGTATCAAATTGAATATTTCTTTAATCACCTTGGAGAAGAATGCAGTTGATTGCATTCTGAGTTCTGCTGCTATTGTTCTTGGGTAGACGTGGTGGGTAACGGATGGCCTGACTCCATACCATCACTACCCTGGTACGGTTCCCCCCCTCAGATCCACCAGTTCTTCTCCCTTGGGCATGATCGTCTCCACTGGGGTAGTAATTCTGCAATAGTCAAAAGAATGTGAGGGAATAGTCATCAATAACAAAGTTGGCAACCCCCTGTGAGGAGAGAGATTTTCACATGAAAATCTTCACTGAACAAGTAAAGCAGCCTTGCTTCGTTTGACAGGTAGTTGCACAGAAGGCAATTTATCAGGTAAGGATTTTTTTTTTTGCCCTGAATGTAGTTTGAATACTCACTAATTTAAAATGGACAAAGACCCCTGCACACTGCCTGAACTATCAGAGAATTGGCACCCAGTGTAGAGGTTTTATGTTCAGTTTTTTTTCCTTCTTGATAAGATGGTGATAAAAAGACAAAAAAATCCTACTTGAGAGATTATTAATCCTCCAGAAGAGAAGAAAGAAACTGATGAAAGCTTGGGACTGTTTCTGCATATGGTTGCATGGTGATGCATTTAATTTTGAAGAATATTAAATGAATATGAACCTTTTTGTCACCTTTTACAGAAAATAGTAAAGATAAGGCCACAACTAAAAATGTAGATTGTGCTGTCACCAGTTTAGACATTTTCCTGGGAAATACTATGAAAAATATTAATGGAAACTTAAGCTAGGCTCAATCCTCAGCCAGCAGCTGTGGGAAGGAGTGCTGTTCTGCTGGTGTTTTAAATTGGCATAGTCAGGCTGAGTACCTGATCGCTCAGAGGAATTGCAGTCCTTGGCTTCAGTTTGAGCTAATTACTGATTTGACAAATGCAACTTTTTCAGTGGAGGACTTATTCTGAAACCGTGTTTTCTGGCAGTGGTAAAAAAAGAGGTAAAGCTGTTGCTGCTGCCTCCCCTCTGAAGAAGGAGCAATGCTAATTCCGGTCTTTTGGTGTGGGGGGCTCAGTGAGGAAGGGATAAGCCTCTCCCAACAGGCAGAGGAAGGAACACTATTAGGCAGGAGCAAGAAGTGCTCACACCAAGTTTGAACCAGTTACTAGAAAGCAGTGTGTGACATCCTGAACCAATAGGGTGAACGCACCTCATTCCTACTGAGCTCTATAAGCATGCAGAGGTAGTTTTGCCCATCCTATTTTTTGTTGAATCCATGTGTTAGAGGCTTTATTTTGACGTGATCAGCAAAATCTCTAGATATGTCCACACAAATAGGTGCGAACGTTTGCTTTATCTCCACCTGCACGTGAGGCAGTCTGGGCTGGGAGCTGTGCAGCCGTGTTTTATATGCTGAGGCAGCTTGACTGAGACTCAGGGGCACAAGTAAAAGGGGACTTCCCAGCTACAAGCAGCTCGCATCTGGTGGCACCCGAGTGAGTGCATGGCTGCCTGTGCCCATATGTGTAGATGTATCAAATGTAAATGTGAATCCAGTTAACTTTCACATGTTTGTCACAGCTTCCCATGCCTCTGTAAAGGCCTCCCACAGCCCTCCTCCTTGATCTTGCTGGGAAAGCCCGGGTTTATGAAAACATAGCCTGTTCCTTGGCCCTGCACTGTGGTGCCAGAAGTGGGGCAGTAGCTTCGCTGCGGTGCCGAGCAGAGGCAAGCCAGGCTGATTCGGTCTCATCAGCCCGTGTGGTTGCCTTGTCAGCCAATGCCACAGAGAACCGGGAGCAAGACTGATGGGAGGGGAAGGCTCTTTTGAAGAAACACCCAGGAGGTTGTAAAATGTCTATTAAATTGGGAGGAGGAACTTATTGTAAATCAGTGCTTTCCTGCTCACAGTGTCCCTTGGCCTGGCTTTCTAGATGAGCACATCCCTAAATAGAGTAGCGGGGATGGGAAGTGATTTGTGTCCTTGGTTTGATGCTTGCTCTTTTAACCACAGCCAAGGAAAAGGAAAATATCAATGATTTCTCACACATGCACAAAGTGTACGTGTAAGGATTATTTATACTTTGTTTCCCCCTGAGTATTTGGGGTCTGTTTAAAGCAGCAGCGCAGTGCTCTTAGTGTAGCATGCAGGTGGTCAAACTTCAGGAGAGGAAAGCAGGGTAGGGAAAAGCTACTTCGCTTTGTACTTGCATCTGTAAGACTTGCTAAGGTTTTGAGTGCCCTGCTCCATGCCAGGGTGCAGTACTGTGCTGAGGCAGTGGCCATCGGGGCAGCTGGGACAGGGCTCTCCTTCCTGGTATGGGCGGACTGGGACAATGGCTTTGACCTGGCTGGTGAATCAGTGCTTGGACTCACCCTGCAATCAGCCACCTGCCCTGCTTCCTCTCATTTAACTGATTTATTTTTAAGCGCAAAAGGCTATGTGCTTTGTTCCTTTTTCTCAGGGACTTTGTGTCCTTTAGAGGTCCCTGAAGGCTGCAGCGCAGTGTGAGCAGCCCTAGGGACCACTCCTTTGGGGACCATGTCCTGGTATCTTCACACAGTACCAGGCACTGAAGCTTAGGCTGTTCATGAGATACACATGGGCCAAACCACTGGGCAGTGTGACAGAGACTCCTGATGTTATCTGAGCCTCCTCCTACCGTGTTTCCAAAGAGAGCAGTGGAACAAAATCTGAACAACAACAACAAAAAAAAAAAAGGTCCTGACTGCGCTGAGCCTCTTTTGAACACACTATGTCTAGTGACTGTTACTCGTGCAGTCCTGGTGAGCAGTGAGGCCCTCGAGCTGGGAAGCAGCATGATAGTAGTTAGTGTGATCTGGACTTTTGATGACATCTACAGTGCTGTATCCTATAAGTCTGTCTCACTGTCCATTTGTGACCATGCACTCCGACATTTCTTCTACTGTACATCTTATGTAAGAAAAATGTGAATCTAAGGTCTGTCCGTGGACCAGTGGCACTTCATGGGGTTACTTTCTCTTACAAGTAGAACTTGAGATGTTCCCAGGCTGAGAACTAGCACAATAAAGTCCATCCCAGATACCGTAAATCTGATTTCCAAGTGTCTTCTTTTGTAAATCTGGAAACATCAAGGTGGCCTAATGTAATACAGGTTTCTTTTCCACTTTTTGAAGAAATTGTTGTGCTTGCCTCTTCCATTCAGCCATTTCTGTATCTCCGTCCCACACATTGTTGCTCCACGTGAAGATCCTGGCTGGGTGCTGTGGGTCTAGATCTGGTGCTTTACCCAAGTGAGATGTTCCTGGGACCTGAACTGGTTTGTCTCTGTAGTACACCATCTCCCCATGTAGACAAGCTGGTTTCCTCCTATGTCTGGCTTGGCCATCTCCAGCACAGCTCTGCGTCACGTGGTGAAGGTGTGCCTGTATTTGCAAAACATCAGAGGTAATTAATGATTAATTAGAAAACAAAGGAATGCATGTAAGATCCTTTCTTAGAGCAGCTCAAGGTCTGTCCATGCTTAAAAGCTTGTTCTACTCTTCTCTCTACATACTAACTCACTTCAGCCACAGTTAATCCATGTGTTTCAACATGCTCACGCATAGTTTTTTTTTTTAATGTTAGAATATCTTCTGGGAGATGGTTCTTTGTCTCTCATTGAACTTTTGCCAAACCAGTGGCTCTCCAAGAGAGGAATGTTGAGTAGCTAACAAAATTTCGGTTTAGTCAGAGAGAATAAATAGCGCGTGACCATGTTTATCAGAACAAACCCCATCTTTGTGCTGTTAGGGTGGATTTTAACCATAGTACCGGTTAAAGGATGTTTACATTATACCTCCTTCTGTGAGGAACACTTCTCCACAAGGGCACAGAGAATCTCCTAGAGCCATATTTCCCATGGGGTTCTGCTGGAAGAGGTGCACACCGTTTCACCTTTGCAAAGGTGTGGAGGTAACTGGAGAGAATGGTCCTACCTGTAAGTCCCTTGGTTTTGTGTGGTTATTGCTCTTTGCTAAATAAAGCTCTGCAGATGCAGAAGGAAAGGCAGAATGGACTGAATCTAAAATCCTAAATCTTACTACTTCTGTGATACTTCATCCAGACTTACCCAGCTGCTGTAACCAAAATCTTGGTGGGTTTTTTGACATATAATTCTTTTCGCAAAGTCTGAAGTTTTAGTCATTGAACAAGCCAGAGGTCTGTAGACGTTCATCCAAACTCAACAGAACTTATTCTGCACTTGTAATCTCTCCTTTCTCAACCCCCGACCCTATTTTTAAATATCCTCTTAAATCCTTACTTCAGGCTTTGTTCAGGAAGTAACTATCAATATCAAACAAACCATGTAAACAAGGCGTCGTTACACAAGGCCAATACTTCACACTGTTCATTGATATTTCTAGCCATGATAGTTTCTCCTTTTCTTGAACACCTTTCTTTGGACTGTACCCTTGCTTTCCTTTCTCAGGTCTGTCTTTTCCCAGTTGACAAATGTAGGTTTTTACTCTGTTTCTTACAAAACATGAACCAGCCTGGCTTTTGTCCTTCACTGCTGCATTATCATAAGCACCACTGCCTGTGACATTCATCACGTTAGCAGCGTGGTACTGGGAGCTGTGTGTATTAGCTAACCCATATTCCCTCCTAGAGCTGGGTGGCAGGACGGAAAAATATTGCAAATTTATGCTTTCATGACAGGGGTTTTCCTCAGCAATTTTGCAGGAGTGCAGTAAAAAACAGTTTCACCTAAGTTTGTTTTTTTTTTTAGTTAGTGACTGAAATATGAAGATGACTGTCCTATGCAAGATGAGACAGAGTGAAGCCAAGCAGCTGTGCAACCATTGAGGACTGGAACCACTTTCGTCTTGCTGGTAAGATGACAACAAGAGGAAAATCAAAAGAAGAGTGTTTTACTCAGTTATGCAATTCGTTACTCCACTGCAGGTTCTCCAGATGAATACAATACATTGCAGTAATGGTAACCGGAAAAATACTTTGAGAGTTTAAAACTGGGTGTGCAGTTCATGCTGGTTTCTAAGTGATGAATGACACAAACTACACTGGAAAAACTATACAAATGCATTAGTTCAGCTAGCACAGCAGAACTGTTTAGATATAAATAAAAAATAACTGCAGTATTGTGGTCCTTGTCAGTTATTTACAAGCCTCTTGAAATATTTTCTTATCTGTCTTTCTCATAAGAAAATAGGCAATTACAATAAGCAAGTCCAAAGCTTGGAGAACATCAAATAGTGAATAATTATGGCATCATTATACGGAAAGTAGTAACCAGGGGAAGGCCAAGAGAAAACTCAAGGGGTTTTCACCTTCAGGAAATCTATTTTAAATTAAATTGAAATTAAACCTTAAATAAGTTTAACGTAATTCTATGGAAGAGGCAGCTGCACAATGAAGAGGTATTTGCAGCATGAAATTCAACTTCATGCTATTCAGGATATTTCTAAACAGGAAAGAAATAATTACCGTGCCATTGAACCAGTCACAAACACTTTGCATAGGGGAGTACTTCCTTAGGAAGAAACGTAGTCTAAAGTCCACTGATTCAGAAGTTTCTGAAAGGTGGGGAAAAAAGGGAGTGTTTCCTTTAGACATTATTTGGTTGCATCAATGTGTATGCATTCTTTATTATTTTTTACTTTAGTTGCATAGTATATGTATGCTTAATATTTTATTTACGTATCTTCAATATAGCATGAAAATATATTGCTATGTAACAACCACAATACAAGGAAAGTATCCTGGGGTTTGGGGGTTGTGGGGATTTTGGTTTGGGGGTGTTATTTTTTTTTCAATTCTGATATTTACTTGGCTGGGTTTTATTTCTGAATCAGCATGAGCATATTTCAAGATGCTCAATGTGGTTCTTTTTCAGGGTGAAAATTCAAGCTTTGTTAAAATATTCCTTGAAAACCCACTCAGACACTCAAAATGCATTCAGCTCCTCTGAACATCAAGAGGAGTGATCAGCAAGTCTTGGGCTTGGCTCTGATTTGACAGTCTTAAGGTAACGTTTTTTGACACTGTCTATACAAACCTGGTAACATCCGTAGAACATTGCTCCGAAGGAACAGGCGTCCGTCAGCTGCAGATAAACTGACCCACTGGTCTTCAGGAAAGTCGTTGATGTCCCATTCTGCTCGTGCTCTATAAAAGACGAAATCAGGAAACTGATGTCCACGCTGGCCAAAAATTGCAATCTGGGCATGACAGGCAGGACTGATGGCTTTGCTGAATGCTTCACACAGTCCTCCAGCTGCACTGCTATTTATCAGAACAATGGGCCATCACACCTGGGAAATGTTGTCATTTAAAAAAAAAATCGTCTAGCCTGTTTAATAAATTGTCAAAGCAGTGCAAATTAGGTGGAAAAGACAGTATTTGAGCTCCCTCAGGGTTCCTCAAACTAGTGACTCTTTTAAGGACACCTTTGTGTCACATGCTTAGTATTGGTAAATCCTAAGAACGTGATTATCTTTGAGCATGTACCTGAGTACCAATCTGAAGAATGAGACTTAGGGACCTAATATCTTTTCCAGACATTAAATGTACTCTAAGGCAATGAATGACTAAATTTTCATTTTGTGAAGGATGAGAATACTCTAAGGCAGTCATCGTAGTTCAAGAGACGCTATTCTTGATTTGGGTAATGATAGGGATGAGAACTCAAATTTGGGGGTAAATGGAGTACCAGGTCTACATGAAGTCCAGCTGGAAAATATGTAGGTGATAACAAGGGCTGGCAGTGGGAGGTGACATGCTATCATTTACGAAAGAACAAGCTACTTCAAGTAACATCAGGAACAGGCAAACTGTGGTGTTACTCTGAAAGAAATAATTAAAATCCATTTCAGAATACTCAGCTTGAGTTCAGAGCAAAACATATCACTTCTAATAAGGATGTGAATGTTTTACATCAGTATTTAAGGTACTCTCTGTACGCCACTTAAAAATGCCAAGAAACCTCTCACTGTCCTATTGAGAGGTGAAGACAATAGAGATGTTGAGCAAGAGGACTAGAAGTTTATTTTCTAGTTTAGAAATATCAGCTTCTGAAGAGCGATAGCAGTTATCTCCTTCGTGGTGTTGTGCCTAACTTTGAATCCTTATCTCTCAACAGATGCATTGGTTTCACTGGGTTTGTGTGGAAAGGTTTCAGTCATGCGTTTGAGCAGAAGATACTGACTGACATGTTTCTAAGGGCCCAGGAGAGAATGAGGATCAGTTATGCAAGGTGCTGTCTGAACATGCAGCTAGTACTTACAGTCTAAGTAAATAAAAGAGGAACAGAAAAGTTCAGTGGCACCCAATGACCCCATGAGAAGTGGCAGTCTGGAGTCAGCCCAGCTGCTCTGACTTCTAGTCCACTGCCTTTTACGCTGGGTATTGCTGTACTGACGTCTTGGATCGTGCAAAAAGTATTGGATGATATATCCCAAAAGGGAGGCTTATCACAGTTATCTTTCTGAAGTCTGGCACCAGAAGGAATTTAAAAACAGACATCAAATTATACATGCGTAGCAGTATCCTGAACGTATCTGTTTAACACAATAATGTATAACTGCTTGATTATTGACAATGAAATCCTCATGCTGCTACTCACCTCCACCCGCCTCAAAATACATTGAGATCAGACCCAAGATTTATTTCTTGCTCTCAGTCTCAGGTGTAGCAATTAAAGAAAGGTTCAGTATTGCTGAGAGCACCAGATGTGTGCAATGGAGCATCCTATACTGACAAATATTTTGCTTTTAATAGTTCCTTTGGGTACACATTGGTGTCTGGTTTTATTTTTCTGTTTATACTTTATTCTTCTGCTTTATGGAGCTGTTTTCTTGATGAGGTTTCTCAGTCTCTTTCCTCAGAGGATGGTTTGGAGTAGTACGGATAATGGCACAGCAGTGTTAAGAGCTGTCTTATGTTTCTGTTTTCAGTTTTTAAGGTTGATCTAAGGTCTTCATTTAAATTCTCCCGTATGAAATAAGAGCAATGCAAAATGCCAAGCGGTTCCAAAACCTGCATTGTGGATCACGCTGATGTCTTCCTGGACTTCTCTGGTGTCATCGTGATGTGGCTCTCTTCTTCCTGGACCTGGAACCAGACATACAAATGACGAGATTCCTTCAGGGGCAAGGTCAAGGAGCAAGGCTTTTCAGTCGCCATAGTTGTAAAGCTTCTTTCACCCACACCCTGGAGGTGGTGGGCACCTGGAAGATGGCAGGTGATTTTTCTCTCCAGGTCTATGTATGCAATTTTTTTTTTCCCCCTCCGATTTAACTTTCAGTTGGTTTTCCATTGCCAAGCGGAGCAAGATAATGGGTTGCAAATCTCAGTATTAAGTCAAATAATAAAAGGCTGGAGTGTGGCAGCAGGCATATTCTAATTATTTGGAGAAATCTGATCTATTTTTCTCTGAGATATTTCATACTAAATTGGAAGTGCTGTGATGGATATGACTAGCCGAGACAACAGAATAGCCACAAGCTATGTTTATTTCTGTGAAAGTCTTTCCTGACCTCTGCAAGTGATTATCTTACCAAAAGGAAAGATTTTGAGTACCTCAGCTATAGCATGAGCACTTTTAAATGTTGTTCAGTGTCGTGGTTGCCATTTCATTAAAATAATATGGGTAGTGAAAGAACAGATCTCCACACACTTATTATTTATAAGGAGTGTCAGGTGTATCATGATACCATGACCAATAGAATTCTAAATGGGAACTCCTTATCTTGCAAAAACTTTATTCATTTATTTTTTTGAACAACAGTTCAGGTAAAACCATTATGAGAAAAAGATTAAAGCCGTGTCAGATAGAAAGCGATGCTGCACTATCTAGTTTTCAAAAGAGAATGAAATATGCATTAATGCACGCAGACAACATAAATATTGAATAACCATTGCAATGGTTGTATTAATAGACACACAAGATGAATAAAACCACATTTGATTTAGTCCTCTGCTGATGATGCCAGTGAATTACAAGGTCTAACCTGTCTGCTACACTGTTACCTACCAAATTCAAATCCTTCTTTTTTTTTTTTTCCCTCCCAGAAAAACAAAGCGGTCATGATAAACAACTGCCTTTACATGATTTTGTTTCTCTGGAGAGTGATCCTATCTTACCCATCTAATTTCATGCACATGAATATTCCTGTTGACTAAGGTAAGGTTTTTTCCACATCCATGAATCATTTGGGGATTTGGAGCCATGATGTGTCAAGTTAATCCCTGACCTCTGTCAACTACCTGTGCATCTACTTGACTTGATGCCACATGACACAACTTGGGCATAAATTTGGTATGGGAACTCTCGAAGCCCAAATAGGAGCCAGGCTCCCACTGACTGTCAGTTGAGGTCAGCTCCCATGCTGCCCCCTCTCCTTCTGTCTTGCGTGGACGAGCATTTTTCGAGGGTGGAAGTTGACAGGCATTCCTGTCTATGCCTAGCATCCCACTCGTTTATGCTGACATGAATGGACTGTTTCCTGGGAGATAACTCAAAACTATTTGAGAGATATTCATGTTAAAAAATACCGTGGAAATAATCTTTACAGAAGACTCTTATTACCGGTTAGCTGGCTATGAATCAGTGCTCCAAGATGTTGCAGATATGATCCATTTCCCTCTTTGCTGTGTGGTAAAAGCTGTGTGTGGTCAGACCACCAAAACTGTTTTTTCCTGTGTTAGGCTGCCAGTCAGCTGAGCAGTGCTGCAGAGAGTCCCTGTTTCCCTGGCTCTTGGCGTTCCCTGGTTCCTCCTTGGTGCTGACCTCTTACAGTGACGTCTCCAATAGGCTGAGTGCAGTTGTGAGAGATGTTAGAAGGAGGCTTTGCCTGTCACCACAGATCCAGGGCAGCACGGTGTGCTTCGGGTTCCAAAAGCTTGAGGCTACAATTTGATATCCCGCTGTACATTTGAGAATCGTACCCTGTTTTGATTAGCTTTCCTCCACCTCCAGTGGCTTTTCAGATCACATCTAGTGACAGAATTGCCCATGAGCTGGTATTAAAGGTGTGCCTTGAGGAAATACACTACCTGAATTGAAACGTGTTATTTCAGAAATACCTTTCCTGCCTTTTTGTTGCCCTTGTTAGGGAAAAATGCTCCGCTTAAAATCCAGCTAACTGATGACCTGCCAGTTCTGAAGCTGTGCTCTGAATTAATCTGCTCCAAAAGCCAACAGAGATGACTTACGTTTGGGTACCTCACAGGGAGGCAGGAAGATGAAAAGCCTTAGGAAAACTTTGACAAATAATTTGGAGTGTTTGACCAACTATGCACAGCTGCTGCTGAACGAAGAATGCAAGTAACCTGCCAGACAGAGACAAGAGGTGATCAACAGGGAAAGCAGCTTCTGAATCTGCACTGAGTATTTTATCATCAGGAAAAGAGAGGAAATATGCTGAATTACTTGTAAGAGGTGTGCCTGCTTTTGCTAATAGGTGTACTCAGTTTATGTATTAATTCCTAACCAGTCAGATGCTGTGCTGCTGGGCACTGGAATCCCTCTGAGGTCAGCGGAGATACACTCATGCATAGCACCTTTCATCCCACAGATTTCAGCACAGATTTCATCCCACCCATTTAAACATGCCTTACAGACTTGTTTGAAGAGCTGAACAGAAATATCTCTGCTCCCTCCAATTCCCAATTTCAGGCGATGATGTCTCCTTATAAATCCTGGATACAGTAGCACCAGTGTGACCCATCACTTCATTATATCAGTGTGCAGAGCTGTGTATTGTGCTGAGGAGGAGTTTATCTGGTTAGAATGGATCTGGTCCAGAAACAAATGAAGTTAGGAATCTGATTATGTTTGGGCCAATTCTGTATGAATTACAGCTTCTTTCTTTTCCTGATGTCCGCTAGTTTCTTTGCCTTGTTTTCCCTCCCCATGCAGGAGGTGAAGTATCTAGCTAGCACAGGCATCTTGAAGAGCTCCGCCATTCAGCTGATTTAACAATGCAGTTGTCAGGGGAGCTGACCTGAATTTTGGATCAGATTGGGATGAAACCTACCATATTTGGTGTCATTTGAGCAGTGGCTGGTTTTGTGCGTGCCAAGCTTGTTCCAGTAACAGCAACCCACCTCGTTGTCGGGATCAGGGAGAGTGCAGCCTTCCTCAGGCATCCCCCACCCAGCTCACCCAGCTCTGCCTGGGAGAGGCAGCCTCATTTCCTTAGCATTGTGCAGCTGAGGAATCCTCGTACAGAGAGGCAATTTCCTGATGACCAGATATACTGGGCTTTTGTAGAGCATTTTTCACTGTCAGGATGAAGGCATTAAAGGAAGGTGCTGTGTTAGCCTCCAGGCTGCTCTGCACTGGTTCAGACTGAGAGGGGCAGGGAGAAAGATTCATTTCTTCCATTTTATTTAATTTTTCAAACTGCTTTTTTATTTTCCAATTATTTCAAAGATAGAGCAAGGCCAAGAAAACATGTAGCTTGTTTAGTCTGATGTGGTATATAGGGCTTGTTTATTTCTTCCAGAGTGTTATGGCTCCCGTGTATTTATTTAACAGTTTATATTCAGCTGTGAGCATCTTTCAGAAAGGCATTCACACTTGAGTCAATGAATGTTGGAATCTCCTATGTTTTCCAAAACACTAAAAATTACACCAGTGTGTCAAGAGCCTCCCCCTGCAAAACTTTTCTATGATTCTCCTATGCAAGTTTTGCAGACCTGATGGCTTTAGCAGACAAGGCTGTTACAGGTACTCGCTGGGGTTTTAAAATAGTTAATTGGTCTTGAATGTATAGTGCAGCTCTCCAAATACAGGACTGAGATATTTACCGATTCTTTTTGTCTATTCCACACATCTAAGTTGTCATTTCCAGGTAGGTTAATATGTGTATAGAGCAATTGTAAACTATAGCGGTTTTCAGCAGAAAAAGAGATATTAGTAAGGAGAACTCGCGGGTGTGCGAGCTGCAGCGCGGTGACAGCTCTCCTCTTACTGCTTCTGGCACCTCTCTTCAGTCTACACCTGTTCTGAAGGTTAGAATAAGCAAAAAATTTATTCCACGGAAAGATTTTATCCTTTTGTTAAAGATCTGTTTACTTAAATTTTTCATTTGATTGGGAAGTACTGCAGGGCATTATGGATGTTTGGTTCTGCTCCCTCCCAGGTGGGTGTGTGCCTGGTCCCAGCGCTCCTGGACCTCTTTGATGTGCGTGTTCCTGCACTGCAGATTCAGAACTGGTGAAAAACTAACTTGCTTGCTTGTTTAATTTACTTTCTAATTTTTATGCTACTGGGGAATTAATGTCTTTCCTGGATCTAAGGACCCACATGCAGTTTTTACTGGTATCAGGTAGCACCAGTAACTAAGTACCAGGTGCTACCTTCAACACTATTTTCAGGACTTTGATGCAGAAATTCAATTAAATATCTCTTATTACAGAAAACTGTTTGAAAATGAGTCTAATGCTACATGACTAAAACTTGAAGGACATCCACTGTGAATCCTCAGTGAAGGCTGGAGTTTAGGGCTCCCTTGCCTGACCTCTGTTACACCATAAATGTATTTGCCCATGGAACAGGATTTCCTAGTGCCAAATATTGAGAATAGTACAGAGAAAAACTACTACTGGGCTTCCAAGTCCATTTTGAGGTGTTATTGTGCCATTGCCCAGAGGTGGAGGTGTGTACACCTTAGTCCTGCCCTCCTGCCAGTCGCCCTGAGCTGGTGCTGATGCCCTGCTCCTGCTAACAGGGCTGGGAAGAGCCGGAACAAGTCATGGTGGTAAGAAACTACTTACTGTGCTCTAGACTTGTGCCAAGTCATCGAGGGGGAAAGCTCTCTTACTCACCCAGAAGTCATTAACCGAGCACACTAATATCTAATCAGGTTGGGGTTTAGATAGAATTCAGGATAAGTTTTGGATTAGAGAGCACTTTCAGTTTACAGCTTGTCTTTTCTGCCATGTCTGAGATCGATGGGGTGTGGAGAAGAGTTCATTGCCAGGCTGGTATAAATAGCCAGAAGGAAAAGATCTCTATCAGAGGCAACTGGTACAAATCAGCCTTTATCATGCATAAATACATGAGCTTCGGCAATTCTCCTCTCTGTTGGCCAAAATAATGCTGTCCTGTGCACAGCCTTTCCTGCAGAACTGAGGTTGTGTAGGTGGTACCACACACCAGCAAAGTGTTTCTGTGATGGAGGTGATGTCTCAGACCAGGATAGGCTCTAGTTCTCAACAGAGGGTGGGAGGAAAATCCTCTGGATATGAAAATTCTGGAGAGTTTCTGTTGTGTTTCCTTCTAAAATAGATGTGAATTAATCCATTCAGGTTCTTGTCCTGTTGCCAGTTGTTCCTTCGTGATGAGAACACTGTGTATTTTTACAAGACACATCCATGCATCTTTTAATTTTTAAATTAATATTTTTCTCTTAAAATCAAACTTGAAGACATGTATTCTGGAATGATGACAGCCTAAATTTGTTATGAATTCCTAAAATAGAATTGTATTTTCTTATTAATAAACTCTTACATAAAGAAATAACAGTTTAGTATATATTCAATGCCAAAATTCTGAAGAATGTCAAATCACTAAATGGGATAAATTACTAGCTAGACACCTGGAACTGGAGCTTCTTGAGTAATAAGCTTTTGACAGCTGTAGCCTTTTTTGCAGGTGCAAAAAGAACATTTTCTTCTTTGTATTTTATCTACTTTACATCACTTAATGACTAGAATATTCCAAGCTGGGAAAAACTGGGAGTTGAAAGAACAGGAAAATTTGTTTATCCTTTCCCATTTTATGGGTAAAAAGTGTACGTGGGAGTCTGAGGTTGACTAATTCTGATCTTGGAGAACATGGAAGCAAGAGAAAAATAGCTCAGCTGGTTAATTGATGATAATACTTGCCCTGTTGGATACACCAACTACCTTGAAATGCCACGAATATTTTGACAATATTTCCTAAAACATGCAGGACACAATGTAGCTCTACTTAAACAATTATCATCTTCTGGATGGTTTTGTTCAGAAGCAGCATGACACAAAGCACACATTGAGTTAATTGGGTGGCTAAAAATGCCATGTCCTGTCTGCTCACAAATCAAAAACCGAATTAAATGTTGAGGTATATAGTGATGTAAACATGGTTTTAAAGTATTCTTAGTTACAAAAGCAAATACTAAATACAACCTCAAAGCTACCTTTCTTTGCCATTAAACATTTCTATCAATCGTCCACCTCTGAGAATAACTCTGTCTTATGTGTATCTGTTAGAAGACACAATTGCAATGCAAATTGAGTTACTTACATCATGATTTCCTGGTTCTGATTTAAACCACAATTAACAAAACTTATTTAAATCAAAGCGATATAAATTGGTCTCTCCTGCTTTTAAACTAATTAAGGATGTGCCTTGAAAGCATGCTGGTATCAGTGCTCTGACTCAGTGGGTTCTCGGTATCGCTCAAGTCTTAAAAAATTCCATCCCTTGCTGTGATTTATTATTTAGTTCAACAGTCGCAATCTCTGAATTTAAGGCCACTGAAGAATAGATTAACATTTATAATTGCTAGGATGATCAGTAGCACAAATTAAAAATGGGGATTTCAAAACAAATTAACCTTTGCAGCACATCACGCAGAGGCAGACAGGCAACGAAATCACTGAAAAGGTTCCTCTTGTCCTTGAAGTGATTTGTCACAAATCGCTGTATCTGTTGTGGTGCTTTACTGCTGTGCAGCAAGGAGCCTCTGGAGTCTCAATGTCCAAAAAACAGCTGCAATCTCTGAAAGAACAACGTGGACCGTTGGAGGCTGTTAAGTCACTGCATGGGCTGTTGTTGCTATGTGTTGCTCCAGGCAGACTTGTATGTTTGGGGGCTAAGATTAGGATGATTAGGCTAGGGCCTAAGGGGTTTATAATCAGATATGTGCAGGCTCTGACCTATTAATTGAGGCTCATGCTTCCCTGCATCTACCCTCTGCATTTAATGAGACTGTGCTTTAAAGCAGTCAACAGAAAAACATATTTTTTGTTTCAGATCTGTCTGTCCTGCACTTTGCTGAGAATCTTTCACTGCTCAGTTGAGAGGCAACTCGGGTTTTTCCCAAAGGCTGTCACTCTTTGGGGTACCCCATGGATAGATGAGGACAGTGTGTCAATGTGGTATGTGTTGCATTTACGTATAAAATGAAGAGCTAGATCCCACCTGGAAAAAAACAGCCATATGTGATCTGCACCTATGCATGTGCTGTGCTGCTTCTTGGTGGTAACTGGTGAAGATAGAGTGGATTTTGATGGCATCATATAAAATCTGAGGTGGTCTGAGACTGTTTGTTCCATGCCCAGACACCCAGAGAGATGGGAGATTCTATCAAATGCAAGAAAATGCTGCAGACCCCGTGGAGTAGTGTATGAGGAA
>NW_010426169.1:0-14545 GCF_000710305.1 Buceros rhinoceros silvestris | reverse complement strand
AAAGTCTGCAGACCCCGTGGAGTATTGTAGGAGTAAAGAGTGGGGATGGTCTAAAGCCGGACAGCCATGGAGGGAATGGAAAGAGCAATGGTGTCACCTGTTAGAGCAAACAGCTTTGGTCTCTGCTCTTGCAGGTACATCGACTTCTGGGAAGTTCTTGTCAATCGATGGAGCTGATGAGTGTTCCAAGCTCACTCTGTGGTGTTGTCCAAAGCAACAAGGTAACAGGGTAAGCACGTATGATGTGTTTCTGATGTGGTCCATAGGCTCACAGGAAATCGCTGCTTCTACAGTGCTTTGCCCAAAATTGCATTTTCCGTGGGCAACCTTTAGTACCCTTAACGTGCACTGCTGATGGCTGAAGTGGAATGTGGAAGAAATATTCCCTTTTTTCCACAATTTAACTCTATTTTTTCACAGTCCTTTCCAGAACTGAGTAGTTAAAAAACAGTGTAAAGTATAAGACCCATTAGTCTGACTCTGCACAAAATATTAGGTTATGCAGATGATTATGCACACCCTTCGTGTAACAGTAGAGCTATCACATAACTTGTCTCTCTTTCTATGAGTGGACTGACACTGGGGGAAACTGGTTAATATTACCTCCTGGTCCCCGGGCTCCAGGAGGATATAAATACAGAATAAACAGCTGTATCAGTTAAACACACCCTGCTTTGCATTCCTCATTTTTTCTTGTCTTAAATAAACTGCAGTTTGTTCAAGAATCTTTCCCTTTCCCTATGCTATATTATTTGCTGAATTATTTTCTTTTTTCTTTCTTCACTTCACCCCCCCCACCCCACACCAAGCGGAATGGAGTATTGCACATAGTTTTTCCAGAATCAAAGCTTTTTGGTTAGCCTTTCTGGCCTGTCTTAGTACCGATATTTATACAGACGTACTAGCAAAACAGAATTTATTGCAATGTTTATTGGTCTGAATTTGAGGTTATTTATACTGTGGTTAGAGCCTACTTGTTAGGCTGGTCACAGTAGCTATTGAACTCTTGTATAACTGTCTACCTGGATTCAGACACAAAACAGTATTTATTGTATATCATGCAGATAATGTTACAGGAAGCATAAATTCTATGAGAGAGAAAAAACCATCAGAATAATGGAGGGGCAAAGAATAAAAATGTAGTTTTAAACGGTATTTCTTGAATGGACTGAGGGAAAGAAGTATTTAGGATGTAAGGAAGTCCAGGTGCAGGTTTTAAGTTCTTTAAAGTGCACCAGCACTCTGCTTAAGATCTGACCTTTCCCTCTTGAAATGGACATTTTTTCATTTAGAAAAGGAAATGAGAATTATCTTCTTTTTTCACTGATCAAGTAGAGTTTAAAAGTTCGATGGAACAATTTTCTGTAAGGAACAATTTCAAAAAAACCCAGGCATTTCACAGGCAGGTGTTTCTTTGACATTTTGAGTGGTTTGTATTAAGGTGGTATTGACTTTTTTATTTCACTGTAATAGTTTCAAATGACAAAGTTTTTTGCATGTTGGTGGTTTTTTAGCTCCGTGTTTCACTGTTGTGTCACTATGACAGTTTTTTTCACCATCAGGACACAAAACTTAAGTTTCTATTAACATCTACGGGGCTTTGATAGTTCTATTAAATGCCCCATGAAGAAATCTGGATGAGACAAGGAAGAGACTGTAAGGGCAAAAATTTCCCCAAAGAATTATGAATTTCCTTTAAAAAATAGTTTCCTGTAACCTTCAGAAAATGCAGATGCTTTAGGAAGACAAATTCCCCATTTTCATATACACAGGCCATCTTAAAATATTTTGCTAAAAAAGTCAGTCTCGTTACTTCTGTTTAACAGATAGACACATTTCTGTGGGAGGATGTGGAGGAGAGAGGAAATGAGGCCACTGGAAGGTTTTGCAGGTGTGAGGGTGAAGCTGGGTAGTCATCAGTTTCCACTTCTCATGAAGGTGCAGCGGGGGAAGAATGGAATGTGAAGTGAAGGGACTTGTCCTCCTTTTTTCTCATGCCTCCCTTTCGCACTGTCTTGAGGCAAGAGTGTGTTTGCAGACAGTGTCACTGCTATGCAGAAGCAGCAGATCTCATCCCAGCTTTTGCCTTTCCAACCTAATTCAACTCATCCACCCCAAGTCCTATGGGACTACCTTCCCTCTATCTGCATAGTTAGCTCATCACAAAACCAATAAATACATATTTATCCATTACTTGTGGCAGATGGAAGAGCTGAAATACTCCAGTCCTCAGATACTAGAGCCTCAAATGGCAGGGGATGAGATGTTGAGCACCACACAGGCAGGAGGTCATGGGGGAAAACTCTTTGTCCAGATCACACACAGACTGGGAAGAGTTTTAATGATGATTTTTTAAAGAGTGTAGCTGCCAACTAAATTCAAGCTAACACCAGTGAGAAATTACCTTTGGTAATTCAAGGAGACTATAAATTTTCTTAAATTCATTAGCTATCCGTGGAGGGTTAAAGAGAACATAACTTAAAACAATTATAAAGGAATTATGGAGTTCAAGCAGAATGTGTTACTTTGCTCCCACAAAACTTCAAGGGAGACAAATTAGAGAGGATTATTAGCATATTCCACTTTTGCAACAAATCTTACAAGGAAGGAAGCACATAATGTAAAGGAGCTGAGGATTTGGATTTCCATACTAGCTGTAACTGCACTATCCTACCTGCAAAATTTATTCTCTGTGGGTGGTGATGCTGTTGAATATTTTTCATTTTTTAGCCACTCTATTTTACCCATGTAAGAAGCTCTTTTGAGTATGGATATTAACCTGCAATCATCTCTTAGCTAAAACCTTCTTTGGCCGCATTATACCTGGGCAAGGGCTCTTACAGGGACGAAAATTATCAGAAATTCATCCAAAAAATTCATTTTTATTTGAGCTGGTTCATTCTAATTGTTCTCTTGAGGCTTGATCCAGAGCACAGATAAATCCAAAGGAGGCTCACTGGGCTGTGGGTCAGGTTTTCGGGTCGTGTGTACATGGCAAGCAGCAAATAATGAGCATCATGCTGCATGGTCCCAGCTTCTTGGGCCTTACCCTGATAATGGAGGTAAGAATTCAGCCACTTGATTTCACCAAGTGCTCTCTTGGGGCTGGAAAACTGCATCTCCACTCACTACTCCTGCAGCAAAAGGCAATCACAGACCTTGATGATCAGCAGGCTGGTGTGTCCCAGTAATGCAGTTGACCATGCCCTGATTAACTGGTGCAAATTGTGCCCCGGAATGTTTTCTCTGTAAAGTTACTCTGTTATGGATGTTAATGATCCAAGATGTTGTCAGAGGCACAGCTGAGACTTGATATGATTGCAAATATCTTTCCACGAGTAGTGAGATGGCTATTTGTCTCTCCCACTGATATAAACAGGCTGGAAGTAATACATATATTTTGCAAACAGAACTACATATATTGAAAACTGCTTAGGGTGGACTTTATTTCTCCTTTTTTTTTTCTTAACAGAATCATTTAAGCCAATTCAAAAAGTTTGCTCTTGCAGACAGAAATGTCCCTCCGTTTAGTCCAGATTAGGCATTTGGACGGGAAATGGGATTTGAAGATCCTGGCCCACCTTTATGTGCAACCATGTGTGAACCACTTTGTGCTGTGGCCCTTTGTGGTCCCACCAAGCTTTGTCCTACTTTGCTAGATTTAAAACTTGTGAGAGGCAGTTGTTGTCTTTTGTCTGTTTTTAGACACCAGGATGATATGATCCAAGACCAGGGGTTCTGGACAGCACCACAATAAGGTCTTGGGTAAATCCCACCTACTTCCACAGTGGCAGAAACAGATCCCTGGTGCCAGCTTTTAGCACTTTGCATCTCCATGGGTACCCCTTCCTGGTGTTCCATTATTTTCCATACATTGAGTTTTACTGGTGTCATAAGGACATAAGTGTAAGTCAGATTACTGCATGGCAGAAAAAGAAATGTTCAAGCCTGGAAAGAAAGGAGTTAATACAAAACTAATTTCTCTTACCTACTTTCCAAAGACACCAACCTTCCTGCATAAATTCCTCTGTCATTAATCTAGTAAATCTCTACTTTGTTCATAATTTACTACACCCTTCAATAAGCATGGTAATGTTTGTGCAGGGCAAGTGTATAAATCATTGTTACCCTTCTGTACTATTTTTTACTTATCTGGTTCTTTCAAGGTCACTAACCTACCTTATAGCATTCATCTGGTTTAAATATTCTGCTGTTTCCTTTTACACCTCTTCCTCATTCATGCCTGCTTAGATATCTGCAGCTGCACCTTCTCCAGTATCTATTGATCCACGTCTCCTTGCTAAAGTTTATTAGCTTCATTAGCAGTAATGATGCAAATTACATCTTATCGGGTTCACTCATGCCTTTTGTCTGGTTAGAAAGGGAGACGCTTTTCTGATATTGTTGTTATTGATGATCTTTTCTGCCTAGGATATCTAAACAAAGAAAAAAGTCATATTCAGTAAAATATCCTCATTTTGACACGTCAGCTTTCAGAGCCCAGATCATGCAGAGAAGTTAATCAATCCCTACTCCCCCCCAAGAGCCTGAAATGTAGCTGGATAAGGCCCCAATCCAGCAAAGCACTTAAGGATATCCTTCTGTAAACATACAATCAGTCCCATTTTCAGTGTGACTTGGTGAGAAGTACATTTCAGGGAATCTCGGAGCATCTCAGAGGATGCTGCTTTTTGCAAGGGCGACGCAAGACCAGGCTGTACCAGCCACAAACACAATCTTGTTCCAAGGTGTCTCGTACTGGGAAAAGGAACTTTCTTCCAGTGTTATTTCTCGTGGGAACATCCTCATGCTTGGAGGGAGGCTGTTGACATGCCCATGCTTTAGAGTTATAGTGTGCATCTTCCTCTGCAGAGGCTGTGAGCTCTTAGGATGCTTGAGTTTGTTTTGCTGACTGTGTAAGAGATAATGAAATTATTTAGGAGTGGGCAGAGCTATCATCTGGGTCCTACAGGACCTGACAGCTGTGTTCACTGTGTGATGACTGATTAGATAATCCTATCTTCTGGCCTCGTTGGTGCCTTGAGTCAAGTGTGGTGCTGCCATGGGATTGCTGTCCTATACCGAAAACCACAGGTGAAGTGGAGTTCTGTCATGGCTGTTGGCCGAGGAAAAAAGGCTGGGACAGTTGTCACTATGGCACAGAAGTAAATAGGGCTACAAGGGACCTGAGGAGGCCATCTCATCCACCCCCACATAAACCACACCTAACACGTTTGTGCAGTGTGTTGCTTTAACCCCGCCAGCAGTGGAGATCCCGCAGTCCCTCCAGTGCCTAATGACCCTTCAGTGGGGAAGATATTCTAGTGCCAAACTTAGTTCTCCCTTGCTGATTTAAAGCCTTTACTTTTTGTACTCTCCCCATGGATGTGGATAACAACTTATTGCGTTCCTCTTTGCATAAGACAATAACACTCTTCAGTTATGTGAATGTGTCTCCTCTCTGCTTTCCAGGCTGTAGGCTAAATATTCCAGATAGGAGGGTGAAAGCTGGAATGGGGTGTCAGGGAGAGGGAGTTAGATGAGGAAATCAGAGAGGGATTAATCCTGCTTCCTGTCCCTACAGAAATGGACTTTTCCTTCTGAAGGACAGGGGCTGTGGGATCAAAAAGATGTGCTTCTTGGTTCTGGTGGTTCAGTAATGCAGCTCTGTGGACTGTGTATCTGATTGGTGGGTTGCTGCCTCACAGCCTAAGGAAGATGGGCTTGGGCTGACCCTCTTCTGAGCTGCGATGCTCCTCAGCAGCCTGTGTGCTTGGGAAATAAGGCCTTCATTTCTTACATGGATGAGGAGCGTATCCAACTCACGTGCCAGCTCCTGCAAGATGTGTCTGGTTGAGCTTCTGTATATTGTGAAAGCTGTTTCTAGGTGCTGTGTGTGCTATACAGGCAGATAAAGTGACAATATAACACCACCACGCTGCAGCAGCATCCAGACATCCATGAGCTCTGCCAGGGAGCTGTAGTCCTCTCCTTTGATGGCAAAACGGGGTTTCTGTTGGTTGG
Organism: Buceros rhinoceros silvestris; assembly: GCF_000710305.1. Lineage (NCBI taxonomy): Eukaryota > Metazoa > Chordata > Aves > Bucerotiformes > Bucerotidae > Buceros > Buceros rhinoceros. The sequence continues at coordinate 8,521 of NW_010426169.1, read as the reverse complement.
GAGCGTTGCCTTCACCATGGCTGTGTGCTTCCCAGCCATGCACAGGATGGAAAGCCACCTGCCACACAGGCTGCCTACATGTGTTTCACAATTTGATTGCTGTTCATAAAACCCAACACGTGGAACAGGCAAAGGCTGTCTGATCCAAAATGCCCCAGGGCGTATTATGTCAGTGTCACGTACGTTAAGAAAGTACAGGGAGCACTCGAAGTGACTTCTTGTGTTCTTAGCCCTTTTCTATTATTCACGTCTGCTGTCAGAGCTGTAGCACGTACGCAGCCATTGCATTGTGGCTGTCACAACCTGGAGGAAACAAAAATAGCTCCTAGCCTGGAGACTTCCAAAAGCACAAGATAGGGGATAAGATAGGGGGGGAGAAAATGATTCTTTGCCACTCAATGGTCCAAAACAGGTTTCAGTGACACTTTTTGCCTTGCTCTAAGTGCTCCAAGAACAGCACATAAGGTGGAGCTGTTTTCCCTAGGCTCCTGGCAACATGGGATCACAGGTTTATTTACATCAGAAAAGGGCTGGCCTTGAAGAGAACAAAATATTCGAGGTTGGTTGGGACAGCAGGGAAGTCCTTTGCATTGCAAGTGCATTGCGGATTAGCTGCAGTACCCTCAGCCTCACTCCAGCTCCCCCACTTGCTCATCACTCAGATGTTAAGACTTCCCAGCTCCATTTCACAGTAAAAAAAAAAAAAAAATTAATTGAAATCTGATTTTTTAAACTCTTCTTGCCCCACCCTTCCCCACCCCCCTTCTTCCCCAGAGTGACTTTGAAGATGGCATTTGCTTTTTGAATTAAAACCACATTCGCCCAACACTGCAAAGGAAGGAGATAGGGGCAAAAGAGAGAGAAACCCTTTTGTTCTCTTCCTTATGGTTCCCCCTTACCTGCCAGGGCCAAGTTCCAAGATAATTCCTAACAGCTGAGGTTAGCCAGGGACATCTAATCCTGGAAAGCTGGCTCTGAATTCCAGCACCAGCCATGGCATTTGAGTTTCATCGACAACCATTCAACATCCAATTCCCCCAAACCTCTGAGGAAGTGTGAGTATATGTACTTATTGAGTATAAGTTATTATGTAATTGAAAAGAAAAAAATTAATTTTTTTGGTCATAAATCTGAGTGCAAATGGTATCAACAGAAGTGGCAGCGCTCTTGTGTGGTAAAGCTAAGCAAGCTCAGGAATGGTTTTGAGGACATGCTGGGGTCTTTTGAGTGTACCCTAAAGAGCCAGGTCAATAGGATGCCCAAGAACTGTGATTCTTAACCAAAGGGAGGGCTGAGTCCTCTTTGCCTGATTTCCTGAAACGGAAAGGATTCCTCTGTGTAAATGGAGGTTAAAGTACCTTACTGAGTTTGCTGTTTCTTTACAGAAGGGATGTAAGAACATCCGGCAACGCAACAGAAAGAAACCTCTTGGGGTTCAGCTAGACCAAGATGGGCCATGTGGCAGCAACGGGCTCGCTCTGAAGGGAATGCACCTTCCCAGGCATGAATGGGGACCAAACAGAACATGTTGGGTAAAATTGCATTTGTTTTACTTTTTTGGAGTCAGTTAGCAGGTATAACATGCTATTTTTCTCGTGTGTTTAATTTTTTTCAGAGAGAGTTCCCCGGTTAGCCCCAAGTGTGACCCAAAGCTAAAACTCCCTGTCAGTTCTTCCGCTCCTCTTCTAGAAAGAAATTTCCAGCATCTTTACACTTGGTGGTGTTTGCTTTAAGACCATACACTTTTTATTAAGGAAAAGCTTTGGTTTTGCTATTTAGCCAATTGAAATGAGTAATGAAAATGTTATTTGTATGGAACAAAGGAAATATTTGCTTTTAAATTATCTCATCTTACTAATTGATTACAATGGGAGTGCTTGGATGTGTGTGGTGCACAGCATCCGGTCCCTCTGCTTGGAGCAGGGTTCCAGCCAAGCCGGTATAAACCATCCTATGGGAGAAAACAAGTAAAAGCTGTCTGGTAGTTAGGGCTGCCTGTTCCATGGAGCCAGCTTAGCCTCCACGAGGAGATAATTTGGGTGACTGAAAAGAACAACTTCGAAAAACATTGGAAGTTTCTGTGGAAGACGAATAGAGAATATTGATAATTAAAAACATAGTCTAGAAATAAAAAAAAAAATCATCTAGGAAAAATTCCTTCAAGGAAGAGGTATTTTCTGTTATTCAGTGCAGACATCACTGATAGCCTGCTAGCATGGAATGAACTTGCTATCAATGAAAAGTCATAATAGAAAACCACAGTATGTCTTATTTTAAATCAGAAAGCGAAATAATTGATATAAAGTATTACAGTATTCCAGTACAAAGCCCTCAAGATGCAAAAAAAAAAAAATCTCCTATTTGAAAGTGACTTAGTGACTTGAATGTAATAATCTTCAAATATTCTTGGCTGAAAATGTTTCCTAAATGCTGTTTCCGAAATAGATGTCTGGAGACAGCAACTATGTCCTGAGCTGCTGATTTCAAAACCATGGCAAATAATGTTGTTTCACATAAACACAGAAGAAAATGTGACATCAACAGAAACGAATGGTGGGGAGGGGGGGAAGAAGGCGCAATTCATCCAGATCTGTGTGTCCAGGATGGAGAAAAAGAGGGAGAAAAGGCTTAAACAGGAAAGCTGGAAAAGCCAGCTTGGAGGAGCAATGTCATTCCTAGCTCACCAACCCATCTGTGTGATGCATGTGGTTGTGACCTCTTCCTCCTTGGCTCCAGCAGCTGCTCTCACTGCTGCCTACCACCAAAAAGTAGGTCAGAAACCTAATTTTGTCTCTATTCTTCCGTGGCCACATTGTGGTCCTTACCCTGTGTGGGAATGAGAAAGCCTCTGAACCGTGGCTGTGAGTCCAGGCCCATCCCACGCAGTGTTAGGCTGGGCAGGGTGGCTGCCCTAGGGTCCCTCTACAGCAGCAAGAGAGAAAGAACATGTTTTCAGCAGCAGGGATTGCGCCTGGAGTTGTCCATCTCCCTCTGCTTGCTGGAGGGGGATTTTAAGGGAATTAGTGACTTAATCTGTGATTAAATACCTAAACTTAACAGGATGAGTCTGAGCCAGAGCATGTGTCCTATGCCAGCCTGCATCTAAGCAGCGCAGGAGGTTTTTGTGTTCTCTCGGCTCCAGTGGTCTGAGTTAGAGAGTGGCCTTGCAAAGCCCTGCTGGTGTGACTGAGGTGGGGATGAATAGGGAAGTCAGGCAGGAGCAGGGAGCGGGGGATGAAGCAGAAGGAATTGCTCCGTGACTGCATATGTAATTCAGGCTGAGAGCTGCCTGTCTCTCCCGCTGTCCCCCGGGGCTAGTGATTTTATCACCTCTGCTTGCCAACATCATCTCTCCTCTCCAGGAACCAGCTACTCTTCCCCTTCCCCCCAGGTTGTCCAACTGATTAACATAATTAGTTAAATTCAGTAATTGTTTTCAAATTGTACTTTTAAAGCTAGCAAGAAGACATGCCAGGAAGCTGCTCTGATTTTCCCACTGTATCATCAAGACGTTTTTAAAAAATAAATAAATAAACTAGCCTGAAGATACTACCTCTCCTTACAGAGTTGCCTTATTAGTATCTCCATGTCATGAGTCCCAAAATCCTCTTACCACCACCTCACACCTCTCCTGTCAACGCAAAGCAAAGGCTGGCGGGGCCAGCGGGTTTGTTATCCTGGAGCCCTGCGACCTTTAGAGGACAAGTGATCCATCTCCCTGCAGGAGACTGTTTTTTGCTGCTGGTGAACTAAATACTGTCCCGGAGTGAGTAGTTTTACAAGTGGCAAACCCATCCAACGCTCCAGCCCTGGGGCATGGCGCTTCCTAAAACTCAGCTTTGCCGTCTGTCCCCGTTGAGGGGAGTCACAGGAGATGCCAAGGAAGAACATTAATCGTAGCGCGGGCCTCTAATTACATTTCCCTAAAATGTCTGCAGGGTTCACTCAAACGCTGCACTACTTTATCTGAAGGAATTGCAATCTCTGTGACGTGAAAACAAACCGCAAAGCAGTTGGCTTGTCCCTCTGCTTCTAGCAGGACTTGAGTCCGGCTTTTCAGACCAATTTTTCCCTTTTCACAGCGCATCTGTCAAGATTCCCGCTCTGGAAAAGAAGATCGGGGCAAGTGGGGACTGAGGAGAACAAAAGCTGACCCAAACCTTTGACCTAAACTTAATACAAAGCTAAATGAAACCTTAGAGGTTTGTAAATGTTCATGAAACATTTCCACCTCCTGCTCCCCTCTCCTTTATCTTTAGTTTCTTTATACTTCTGCACTTACTGTTTCTAATTGAAAGTCTAATGTAAAGCCCCACTTAATTAATGGAAAGATTCTCGCTGCTTTTAACGGCTTTTGATTGAGCCTCCCAAAGAAAGGAAATAATTTCTTTAATGAAAGTGTCTTTAAACTTAAGAGAAAACAAAACCTGAAAATAGATAAGGACAATCAGAGGTCAAATGCAATTTTCCAGCTAGCAACACATGTTCTTCATCTAAACCATGCCCATTAAATTAATATGGATATTGCTAACCTAGGAAAAAAAAATGACTGTAGAGAAACAGAATTGTGGAGTTGTTAACAGTGAACTGGTTTAATAAGCTATAATGTCTGTTTGCAAAAACTAGAAATTTTGCTGTCTTTATTGTCAGCTTGTGCTGAGGAAGAATGCCACTGGTAATCGGCTGGTGTTTACGACCTTGAGTTTCCATTTGTACCTGTAAGTTTGCGTCTTTCCCTTAGTACCAAAACTGCAACAAAAATGTCAATCTCATCACGACTTTATTAGGGAAGAACTCTCTGCTACCAATACAGTTTTTAACTTTATAGGTGACTTTTGTCAGAAGGGGCTAGAAATCTAATAGTTTACGGGGCTTAACAACACCTGAGAGTCCCTGAATGATGCATTAGATAGATAGAATAAGAGAGTTCATGTCTGAGTTATATCCTGGATTCATGGATGAGGCACTTGAGGAAGGTTGGTGAAACCAGCTCGAGCAGAAATGAAGACGTGGCTGTTGTCACAGTGTCATTTGGCAGTGATAGTCCCAATGGATTGGTATCATCAGTTCAGAGCTTGGTTTGCTCTGAAGTACCGATCCACCTCGGGCTCCTGTTTCGCACGTGCCGACGGGGTGGTTTGTGTGCGCGGGCTGGTATGGCTGCATATTTTGCTTGTGAATACATGCACAGCTTATCTAGAGAACTATTTCCCAATATTTGTGTAACAGACAGTTTTGGTTTCCCCAGTCACTTCACAGAACAGCGTGTGCTCCAGAGGCTGTTACTCGGTCTTAATGAAAAACACAGATGTGGGAAATAGTCTTAAGAAGATGCTGCTAATAAGTAGCTAGTGCTCATCAGCGATGTTTCTGTAAAGGAGCATTGTTGTATCATTATTTATATGGAAATCTTACACAGCATAGGGTTTTTTTGTCATTTTCTCTGATGAAAATCGTTGTCTGTTTGTCTCCTCTTTCTTTTTTCCCCTCTCTCCTATCAGATTTTCTGTTTTTGAACTCCCCCAATGTCCTCTCTAGCATCAAGACTGGACCGTCTGGTCTCTGCCAGCAGTACGCTTGCCATCTCGTTGGAGCCTGACAGCAATGGTGGCCCTGCCTTGCTGGGAGACCTGGCGGTGGGAAGTTCACAGACGTGCTGCCTTCAGAGCAGCTGCTGGGTGGCTTTGTCTTTAGAGGTCTGGCTAGTTCTGTCCATGCGCTAAACACTGCTCATATCCTAAAGGAAATACAGACCTTGATCCAAGGGTGCTGTGTGATGTCTGTGGACCATCCAGTGCAGGGCAGCAGTGATGGAGGGAATCCTCTGGACAGAGATCAGGGATGGAAGAAATGATCCAATTTGCTTTTTTGAGTCCAAGTTAGAAGGGGAAAATGTTATGTGTTGGCCCAGTGACAATCTGTTTTGACTGTTAAAACATAGAAGTCCTGTCTTTTTCTCCCCACTCATCTTGGATCCAATTTTTCATTGGTTGCGATGGTTTTGCTGGTTGTTTTTTATAGATGTTTGATCTATCTGCCTCTAGAAATAATACAGGGCATGAATTACTGGAAATTAAGCAATACGTCCCAGACACAAACTCAGCGCATTCTCTGTAGCTCATATTCTCTGAAGACTCATTTGTCCCTTTCCTCCTTTTATATATTTCCTCTCTTCTTTCTGGCCTGATCTTGTTATTTGTTTCATCAGCCATTTGTTAGCCAACTCCTGGCGAAATACCAGGGCAATCTTCCTGACAGTGAGCTGTGAAGAGCTTTCTTAAGGGAACAACAGCAGCTTCTTTACTTGAGAGAGCTGAGAACGAGACAAGCCTGAATACAGTCTTTGAGACAAAGTTTGTGAGGACTGCGATGTGCTGTGTTGGACTCACTGGTGTGACTGATGAAGCTTGTCCAGTTGGGCTTTTCTTTAGCATTTAAAGAGTTTAAGGTGTCATATCTCCCTGTAAAACTTGTCTCACTGCTGTGACAGTGGTCAAGTAGGCAGTGAAGGAGGGAAAGGCTGAGCTGCTGTCTGTGGGAAGCTGATCTCCATGTGTGTGGCTCCATGGAGGTCTTCTCATCTGGGGTGGAAATGCCTTTCTATGGGCAGCCCAGGGTCATTAAAATGAGCGAACGGTGTGCTTTCATCTGTTCTGTATCCAAAGCTTCCTCAGCCCAGAGGAGATGGGCTTGGACCCAGTCTGGGCCACATTAAACTTTTCAGTTTTGCAGTTTCACCGAAGGTTTGACTTTGACTGGGATTATCCTGACATTCATCTTCTTTTGGGGCTGTTGGGCTCCTCTCCATTTCCTCTCCAGCTGAAAGTTTATAGCTGAGCTGGGCAAGTGTGTCCTAACTTCAGAGCAAAGTCAAGAAAAGGCAGGTCCAGCTGCAGCTCACAGCCTGCCAGAGAGACTCCCCTGGCAGGTCTCCGACAAGCCTGTTACTACAAGTTTGTCCCAACTGGCAGTTCTGGCAAACACAAAAATTTGCATGAAGTTCATATTAGTTCAACATTAGCTCATGTTGCCAGCAGTTCAGTAGTTCCTTCTAATTGCTTGAATCCCAGTCAAAAGATTGAAGAACGCTTGCCATGCAGCCTCTCTGGGAAAGTCATGAAGGTGGGCAAGCGTTTAGTTTTCATCAAAATCATGGTGCAAGTGAGTTTTATAATGTCTTCTGAAAGGATTGAGGATTTTAAGTCCTAATACATAGTTGTCACCTCTGTGAAATGTAAATGTATCTAGATTAACTTCCAAACAGCACAAGACATAGAAAAGTTAGGTTTATATAATAGTGTTCCTTTCCACTCACTGATTCAGTGAGGTCTTACACCAACTGCATAAACCCAAATATTTATAAAGCTTTTCTTTCAAAAGCTTCTACTGCTTTGGCTTTATGTATTAAAACACAGCCTGTTCAAAAGCACTTTCTCCCCCCTAAACACTCTGTGCAGTATAACCTCTGTAACACCTTCAGCTCCTACAGAGACCTTTCATTGCTGAGGACGCTCACACCAAATAGATTTAATCTTTTGTTCCTAAAGTTTTAAAAAGACTCTTTTTACTCAGAGGAAAATCAGTGTTGGTCATGTTTTGGAGAAGCCTTTGCTGAAAATTTGATATATGTTTTAATCTCAGAATTAAGTCAAATGTTAGTGGGTACTTAATGAATATTGTTTTGCAAACATTAGCAACATAGCTGACGTTTTCCCTCCTCTCTTGACTTATTAGGGGAAATAAGCGTTAATTATTGTCTCATCCCTTGTTTTGGGTGAATCCTGTGTACTCTGGGCTGAGGCTAATGAGCCAGCTTCAGTCCTCTACTAGATCTGGAGCAAGGCAGTGGCCTGCACAGCTTCCCACAAAATTCTGCAGCGCGAAAGGTAACACCCTACCCGATGGCCTGGTCTGGTACCTGTTCACACACTGCCTAGAGATGTAACCCCAGCTATTGGAGCCAGGACCATTTCTGTTCTGCTGGAAAGGGCTTTCTGAAGAGGAAGCAAGGCTGCTCCCGGTACCCCCCAGAACAAGGGGATGTCAGTAGGAAGGAACATCCAAGGGAAGAGGTGGCTCCTGCCCGGCCCCAGGAATGGGAGGCATGTCCACAGTGGGAGGCAGCTCTCACAGGGCTGCAGGCTCTTACCATTGAGCATTGTTCAGAACAAGTGTAGATGCTGTATATGGATGTAATTCGTGGGTTTTACACCCACCACATTTCTTGGAGTTGACATTTTCTGGAACTTTAAGGCTTTTTCTCTTCAGGCTCTTGTTAGGAGAATGTTTTACTTTGTTAATTTTCTAGAAAGCTATCAGCCCATGTTTTTTCATCTACATGATAAAATAGCATGCAATCAAACAGACCCATGCTTTAGTCAAAGCATCCATGTCCTCTACTCAAAGGTGTACAAACCTGGAGGGCAATGGGGACACACATTTGGTTGGTCTAACACCACAAAGCTGTGCCGTGTCATTGCTTGGCGGATGTTGAGATATCTGGAGGAATCCCCTGGGAAAT